>NW_026054458.1:300000-600000 GCF_943734685.1 Anopheles coluzzii | reverse complement strand
GGTTCGCTTATTCATGAAGGCCCAATGACATAAAAACGATAATGGATGACCTTGCATTTTCGTCAAAATTTCAACCATGGCCATAGGGACGGGTGAAATAGCTCAAGTGATGTAGTTGGATGTTCCTTCAAATGGCCATAGCTTCGTAGCCATGTGGCCTAGCGTGATGATTAAGACAGTTTTGGTAAGGTATTGAAGTGGTTTACAAGATCTGTACATTGATTGAAAGATCAAAGTCACTTTCAGTGTAGTAAATGGCCTCTGAATGCATTGTACTCGGGAAAACCTGTCGATTTGAGCATGTATTTAAAGGGTAAAGTGACCCATTATGAAACTTTTTCATCGCCAAGATCCTTGTTATTGTGTCCCAGGGCTTTGATTTGCTTATTCATGAAGGCCCAATGACATAAAAACGATAATGGATGACCTTGCATTTTCGTCAAAATTTCAACCATGGCCATAGGGACGGGTTAGAAAGCTCAAGTGATGTAGTTGGATGTTCCTTCAAATGGCCATAACTTCGTAGCCATGTGTCTTAGCATGATGATGAAGACAGTTTTGGAAAGGTATTGAAGTGTTCTACAAGATCTGTACAAAGGTTAAAAGATCAAATTCATTTTTAGTCTAGTAAATCGCCTTTGAATGCATTGTACTCGGGAAAACCTGTCAATTTGAGCATGTGTTTAAAGGGTAAAGTGACCCATTATGAAACTTTTTCATCGCCAAGATCCTTGTTATTGTGTCCCAGGGCTTTGATTTGCTTATTCATGAAGGCCCAATGACATAAAAACGATAATGGATGACCTTGCATTTTCGTCAAAATTTCAACCATGGCCATAGGGACGGGTGAAATAGCTCAAGTGATGTATTTGGATGTTCCTTCAAATGGCCATAACTTCGTAGCCATGTGTCCTAGCGTGATGATTAAGACAGTTTTGGAAAGGTATTGAAGTGGTCTACAAGATCTATACATAGGTTTAAAGATCAAAGTCATTTTTAGTGTAGTAAATGGCCTCTGAATGCATTGTACTCGGGAAACCCTGTCAATTTGAGCATGTGTTTCAAGGGTAATATGACCCATTATGAAACTTTTTCATCGCCAAGATCCTTGTTATTGTGTCCCAGGGCTTTGGTTTGCTTATTCATGAAGGCCCAATGACATAAAAACGATAATGGATGACCTTGCATTTTCGTCAAAATTTCAACCATGGCCATAGGGACGGGTTAGAAAGCTCAAGTGATGTAGTTGGATGTTCCTTCAAATGGCCATAACTTCGTAGCCATGTGTCCTTTCGTGATGATTAAGACAGTTTAGGAAAGGTATTGAAGTGTTCTACAAGATCTGTACATAGGTTAAAAGATCAAATTCACTTTTAGTCTAGTAAATGGCCTCTGAATGCATTGTACTCGGGAAAACCTGTCAATTTGAGCATGTGTTTAAAGGGTATTATGAAACTTTTTCATCGCCAAGATCCTTGTTATTGTGTCCCAGGGCTTTGGTTTGCTTATTCATGAAGGCGCAATGACATAAAAACGATAATGGATGACCTTGCATTTTCGTCAAAATTTCAACCATGGCCATAGGGACGGGTGAAAAAGCTCAAGTGATGTAGTTGGATGTTCCTTCAAATGGCCATAACTTCGTAGCCATGTGTCCTAGCGTGATGATTAAGACAGTTTTGGAAAGGTATTGAAGTGGTCTACAAGATCTGTACATTGATTGAAAGATCAAAGTCACTTTCAGTGTAGTAAATGGCCTCTGAATGCATTGTACTCGGGAAAACCTGTCGATTTAAGCATGTATTTAAAGGGTAAAGTGACCCATTATGAAACTTTTTCATCGCCAAGATCCTTGTTATTGTGTCCCAGGGCTTTGATTTGCTTATTCATGAAGGCCCAATGACATAAAAACGATAATGGATGACCTTGCATTTTCGTCAAAATTTCAACCATGGCCATAGGGACGGGTGAAAAAGCTCAAGTGATGTAGTTGGATGTTCCTTCAAATGGCCATAACTTCGTAGCCATGTGTCCTAGCGTGATGATTAAGACAGTTTTGGAAAGGTATTGAAGTGGTCTACAAGATCTGTACATAGGTTAAAAGATCAAATTCACTTTTAGTCTAGTAAATGGCCTCTGAATGCATTGTACTCGGGAAAACCTGTCAATTTGAGCATGTGTTTAAAGGGTATTATGAAACTTTTTCATCGCCAAGATCCTTGTTATTGTGTCCCAGGGCTTTGGTTTGCTTATTCATGAAGGCGCAATGACATAAAAACGATAATGGATGACCTTGCATTTTCGTCAAAATTTCAACCATGGCCATAGGGACGGGTGAAAAAGCTCAAGTGATGTAGTTGGATGTTCCTTCAAATGGCCATAACCTCGTAGCCATGTGTCCTAGCGTGATGATTAAGACAGTTTTGGAAAGGTATTGAAGTGTTCTACAAGATCTGTACAAAGGTTAAAAGATCAAATTCAGTTTTAGTCTAGTAAATCGCCTCTGAATGCTTTGTACTCGGGAAAACCTGTCAATTTGAGCATGTGTTTAAAGGGTATTATGAAACTTTTTCATCGCCAAGATCCTTGTTATTGTGTCCCAGGGCTTTAGTTTGCTTATTCATGAAGGCCCAATGACATAAAAACGATAATGGATGACCTTGCATTTTCGTCAAAATTTCAACCATGGCCATAGGGACGGGTGAAAAAGCTCAAGTGATGTAGTTGGATGTTCCTTCAAATGGCCATAACTTCGTAGCCATGTGTCCTAGCGTGATGATTAAGACAGTTTTGGAAAGGTATTGAAGTGGTCTACAAGATCTGTACATTGATTGAAAGATCAAAGTCACTTTCAGTGTAGTAAATGGCCTCTGAATGCATTGTACTCGGGAAAACCTGTCGATTTGAGCATGTGTTTAAAGGGTATTATGAAACTTTTTCATCGCCAAGATCCTTGTTATTGTGTCCCAGGGCTTTGGTTTGCTTATTCATGAAGGCGCAATGACATAAAAACGATAATGGATGACCTTGCATTTTCGTCAAAATTTCAACCATGGCCATAGGGACGGGTTAGAAAGCTCAAGTGATGTAGTTGGATGTTCCTTCAAATGGCCATAACTTCGTAGCCATGTGTCCTAGCGTGATGATTAAGACAGTTTTGGAAAGGTATTGAAGTGGTCTACAAGATCTGTACATTGATTGAAAGATCAAAGTCACTTTCAGTGTAGTAAATGGCCTCTGAATGCATTGTACTCGGGAAAACCTGTCGATTTGAGCATGTATTTAAAGGGTATTATGAAACTTTTTCATCGCCAAGATCCTTGTTATTGTGTCCCAGGGCTTTGGTTTGCTTATTCATGAAGGCCCAGTGACATAAAAACGATAATGGATGACCTTGCATTTTCGTCAAAATTTCAACCATGGCCATAGGGACGGGTGAAATAGCTCAAGTGATGTAGTTGGATGTTCCTTCAAATGGCCATAGCTTCGTAGCCATGTGGCCTAGCGTGATGATTAAGACAGATTTGGAAAGGTATTGAAGTGTTCTACAAGATCTGTACAAAGGTTAAAAGATCAAATTCAGTTTTAGTCTAGTAAATCGCCTCTGAATGCTTTGTACTCGGGAAAACCTGTCAATTTGAGCATGTGTTTAAAGGGTATTATGAAACTTTTTCATCGCCAAGATCCTTGTTATTGTGTCCCAGGGCTTTGGTTTGCTTATTCATGAAGGCGCAATGACATAAAAACGATAATGGATGACCTTGCATTTTCGTCAAAATTTCAACCATGGCCATAGGGACGGGTGAAATAGCTCAAGTGATGTAGTTGGATGTTCCTTCAAATGGCCATAACTTCGTAGCCATGTGTCCTAGCGTGATGATTAAGACAGTTTTGGAAAGGTATTGAAGTGGTCTACAAGATCTGTACATTGATTGAAAGATCAAAGTCACTTTCAGTGTAGTAAATGGCCTCTGAATGCATTGTACTCGGGAAAACCTGTCGATTTGAGCATGTATTTAAAGGGTATTATGAAACTTTTTCATCGCCAAGATCCTTGTTATTGTGTCCCAGGGCTTTGGTTTGCTTATTCATGAAGGCCCAGTGACATAAAAACGATAATGGATGACCTTGCATTTTCGTCAAAATTTCAACCATGGCCATAGGGACGGGTGAAATAGCTCAAGTGATGTAGTTGGATGTTCCTTCAAATGGCCATAGCTTCGTAGCCATGTGGCCTAGCGTGATGATTAAGACAGTTTTGGAAAGGTATTGAAGTGGTCTACAAGATCTGTACATAGGTTTAAAGATCAAAGTCATTTTTAGTGTAGTAAATCGCCTCTGAATGCATTGTACTCGGGAAAACCTGTCAATTTGAGCATGTGTTTAAAGGGTATTATGAAACTTTTTCATCGCCAAGATCCTTGTTATTGTGTCCCAGGTCTTTGATTTGCTTATTCATGAAGCCCAAATGACATTAAAACGATAATGGATGACCTTGCATTTTCGTCAAAATTTCAACCATGGCCATAGGGACGGGTGAAATAGCTCAAGTGATGTAGTTGGATGTTCCTTCAAATGGCCATAACCTCGTAGCCATGTGGCCTAGCGTGATGATTAAGACAGTTTTGGAAAGGTATTGAAGTGGTCTACAAGATCTGTACATTGATTGAAAGATCAAAGTCACTTTCAGTGTAGTAAATGGCCTCTGAATGCATTGTACTCGGGAAAACCTGTCAATTTGAGCATGTGTTTAAAGGGTATTAAGAAACTTTTTCATCGCCAAGATCCTTGTTATTGTGTCCCAGGGCTTTGGTTTGCTTATTCATGAAGGCCCAATGACATAAAAACGATAATGGATGACCTTGCATTTTCGTCAAAATTTCAACCATGGCCATAGGGACGGGTGAAATAGCTCAAGTGATGTAGTTGGATGTTCCTTCAAATGGCCATAACTTCGTAGCCATGTGTCCTAGCATGATGATTAAGACAGTTTTGGAAAGGTATTGAAGTGTTCTACAAGATCTGTACAAAGGTTAAAAGATCAAATTCATTTTTTGTCTAGTAAATTGCCTCTGAATGCATTGTACTCGGGAAAACCTGTCAATTTGAGCAAGTGTTTAAAGGGTATTATGAAACTTATTTCATCGCCAAGATCCTTGTTATTGTGTCCCAGGGCTTTGGTTTGCTTATTCATGAAGGCCCAATGACATAAAAACGATAATGGATGACCTTGCATTTTCGTCAAAATTTCAACCATGGCCATAGGGACGGGTGAAAAAGCTCAAGTGATGTAGTTGGATGTTCCTTCAAATGGCCATAACTTCGTAGCCATGTGTCCTTGCGTGATGATTAAGACAGTTTTGGAAAGGTATTGAAGTGGTCTACAAGATTTGTACATTGATTGAAAGATCAAAGTCACTTTCAGTGTAGTAAATGGCCTCTGAATGCATTGTACTCGGGAAAACCTGTCGATTTGCGCATGTATTTAAAGGGTAAAGTGACCCATTATGAAACTTTTTCATCGCCAAGATCCTTGTTATTGTGTCCCAGGGCTTTGATTTGCTTATTCATGAAGCCCCAATGACATTAAAACGATAATGGATGACCTTGCATTTTCGTCAAAATTTCAACCATGGCCATAGGGACGGGTGAAAAAGCTCAAGTGATGTAGTTGGATGTTCCTTCAAATGGCCATAACCTCGTAGCCATGTGTCCTTGCGTGATGATTAAGACAGTTTTGGAAAGGTATTGAAGTGGTCTACAAGATTTGTACATTGATTGAAAGATCAAAGTCACTTTCAGTGTAGTAAATGGCCTCTGAATGCATTGTACTCGGGAAAACCTGTCGATTTGCGCATGTATTTAAAGGGTAAAGTGACCCATTATGAAACTTTTTCATCGCCAAGATCCTTGTTATTGTGTCCCAGGGCTTTGATTTGCTTATTCATGAAGCCCCAATGACATTAAAACGATAATGGATGACCTTGCATTTTCGTCAAAATTTCAACCATGGCCATAGGGACGGGTGAAAAAGCTCAAGTGATGTAGTTGGATGTTCCTTCAAATGGCCATAACCTCGTAGCCATGTGTCCTTGCGTGATGATTAAGACAGTTTTGGAAAGGTATTGAAGTGGTCTACAAGATTTGTACATTGATTGAAAGATCAAAGTCACTTTCAGTGTAGTAAATGGCCTCTGAATGCATTGTACTCGGGAAAACCTGTCGATTTGCGCATGTATTTAAAGGGTAAAGTGACCCATTATGAAACTTTTTCATCGCCAAGATCCTTGTTATTGTGTCCCAGGGCTTTGATTTGCTTATTCATGAAGGCCCAATGACATAAAAACGATAATGGATGACCATGCATTTTCGTCAAAATTTCAACCATGGCCATAGGGACGGGTGAAATAGCTCAAGTGATGTAGTTGGATGTTCCTTCAAATGGCCATAACCTCGTAGCCATGTGTCCTAGCGTGATGATTAAGACAGTTTTGGAAAGGTATTGAAGTGGTCTACAAGATCTTTACAAAGGTTAAAAGATCAAATTCATTTTTAGTCTAGTAAATCGCCTCTGAATGCATTGTACTCGGGAAAACCTGTCGATTTGAGCATGTATTTAAAGGGTAAAGTGACCCATTATGAAACTTTTTCACTGCCAAGATCCTTGTTATTGTGTCCCAGGGCTTTGATTTGATTATTCATGAAGGCCCAATGACATAAAAACGATAATGGATGACCTTGCATTTTCGTCAAAATTTCAACCATGGCCATAGGGACGGGTGAAAAAGCTCAAGTGATGTAGTTGGATGTTCCTTCAAATGGCCATAGCTTCGTAGCCATGTGGCCTAGCGTGATGATTAAGACAGTTTTGGAAAGGTATTGAAGTGGTCTTCAAGATCTGTACATTGATTGAAAGATCAAAGTCACTTTCAGTGTAGTAAATGGCCTCTGAATGCATTGTACTCGGGAAAACCTGTCGATTTGAGCATGTATTTAAAGGGTAAAGTGACCCATTATGAAACTTTTTCATCGCCAAGATCCTTGTTATTGTGTCCCAGGGCTTTGGTTTGCTTATTCATGAAGGCCCAGTGACATAAAAACGATAATGGATGACCTTGCATTTTCGTCAAAATTTCAACCATGGCCATAGGGACGGGTGAAATAGCTCAAGTGATGTAGTTGGATGTTCCTTCAAATGGCCATAACCTCGTAGCCATGTGTCCTAGCGTGATGATTAAGACAGTTTTGGAAAGGTATTGAAGTGGTCTACAAGATCTTTACAAAGGTTTAAAGATCAAATTCATTTTTAGTCTAGTAAATCGCCTCTGAATGCATCGTACTCGGGAAAACCTGTCGATTTGAGCATGTGTTTAAAGGGTATTATGAAACTTTTTCATCGCCAAGATCCTTGTTATTGTGTCCCAGGGCTTTAGTTTGCTTATTCATGAAGGCCCAATGACATAAAAACGATAATGGATGACCTTGCATTTTCGTCAAAATTTCAACCATGGCCATAGGGACGGGTGAAAAAGGTCAAGTGATGTAGTTGGATGTTCCTTCAAATGGCCATAGCTTCGTAGCCATGTGGCCTAGCGTGATGATTAAGACAGTTTTGGTAAGGTATTGAAGTGGTCTACAAGATCTGAACATTGATTGAAAGATCAAAGTCACTTTTAGTGTAGTAAATGGCCTCTGAATGCATTGTACTCGGGAAAACCTGTCAATTTGAGCATGTGTTTAAAGGGTATTATGAAACTTTTTCATCGCCAAGATCCTTGTTATTGTGTCCCAGGGCTTTGGTTTGCTTATTCATGAAGCCCCAATGACATAAGAACAATAATGGATGACCTTGCATTTTCGTCAAAATTTCAACCATGGCCATAGGGACGGGTGAAAAAGGTCAAGTGATGTAGTTGGATGTTCCTTCAAATGGCCATAGCTTCGTAGCCATGTGGCCTAGCGTGATGATTAAGACAGTTTTGGAAAGGTATTGAAGTGTTCTACAAGATCTGTACAAAGGTTAAAAGATCAAATTCATTTTGAGTCTAGTAAATCGCCTCTGAATGCATTGTACTCGGGAAAACCTGTCAATTTGAGCATGTGTTTAAAGGGTATTATGAAACTTTTTCATCGCCAAGATCCTTGTTATTGTGTCCCAGGGCTTTGGTTTGCATATTCATGAAGGCCCAGTGACATAAAAACGATATTGGATGACCTTGCATTTTCGTCAAAATTTCAACCATGGCCATAGGGACGGGTGAAATAGCTCAAGTGATGTAGTTGGATGTTCCTTCAAATGGCCATAACTTCGTAGCCATGTGTCCTTGCGTGATGATTAAGACAGTTTTGGAAAGGTATTGAAGTGTTCTACAAGATCTGTACAAAGGTTAAAAGATCAAATTCATTTTTAGTCTAGTAAATCGCCTCTGAATGCATTGTACTCGGGAAAACCTGTCAATTTGAGCATGTGTTTAAAGGGTATTATGAAACTTTTTCATCGCCAAGATCCTTGTTATTGTGTCCCAGGGCTTTGGTTTGCTTATTCATGAAGGCCCAATGACATAAAAACGATAATGGATGACCTTGCATTTTCGTCAAAATTTCAACCATGGCCATAGGGACGGGTGAAAAAGCTCAAGTGATGTAGTTGGATGTTCCTTCAAATGGCCATAACTTCGTAGCCATGTGGCCTAGCGTGATCATTAAGACAGTTTTGGAAAGGTATTGAAGTGTTCTACAAGATCTGTACAAAGGTTAAAAGATCAAAGTCACTTTCAGTGTAGTAAATGGCCTCTGAATGCATTGTACTCGGGAAAACCTGTCAATTTGAGCATGTGTTTAAAGGGTATTATGAAACTTTTTCATCGCCAAGATCCTTGTTATTGTGTCCCAGGGCTTTGGTTTGCTTATTCATGAAGGCGCAATGACATAAAAACGATAATGGATGACCTTGCATTTTCGTCAAAATTTCAACCATGGCCATAGGGACGGGTGAAAAAGCTCAAGTGATGTAGTTGGATGTTCCTTCAAATGGCCATAACTTCGTAGCCATGTGTCCTTGCGTGATGATTAAGACAGTTTTGGAAAGGTATTGAAGTGTTCTACAAGATCTGTACAAAGGTTAAAAGATCAAATTCATTTTTAGTCTAGTAAATCGCCTCTGAATGCTTTGTACTCGGGAAAACCTGTCAATTTGAGCATGTGTTTAAAGGGTATTATGAAACTTTTTCATCGCCAAGATCCTTGTTATTGTGTCCCAGGGCTTTGGTTTGCTTATTCATGAAGGCCCAATGACATAAAAACGAAAATGGATGACCTTGCATTTTCGTCAAAATTTCAACCATGGCCATAGGGACGGGTGAAATAGCTCAAGTGATGTAGTTGGATGTTCCTTCAAATGGCCATAGCTTCGTAGCCATGTGGCCTAGCGTGATGATTAAGACAGTTTTGGAAAGGTATTGAAGTGGTCTACAAGATCTGTACAAAGGTTAAAAGATCAAATTCATTTTTAGTCTAGTAAATCGCCTCTGAATGCATTGTACTCGGGAAAACCTGTCAATTTGAGCATGTGTTTAAAGGGTATTATGAAACTTTTTCATCGCCAAGATCCTTGTTATTGTGTCCCAGGGCTTTGGTTTGCTTATTCATGAAGGCCCAATGACATAAAAACGATAATGGATGACCTTGCATTTTCGTCAAAATTTCAACCATGGCCATAGGGACGGGTGAAAAAGCTCAAGTGATGTAGTTGGATGTTCCTTCAAATGGCCATAACTTCGTAGCCATGTGTCCTAGCATGATGATTAAGACAGTTTTGGAAAGGTATTGAAGTAGTTTACAAGATCTGTACAAAGGTTAAAAGATCAAATTCATTTTTTGTCTAGTAAATTGCCTCTGAATGCATTGTACTCGGGAAAACCTGTCAATTTTAGCATGTGTTTAAAGGGTAAAGTGACCCATTATGAAACTTTTTCATCGCCAAGATCCTTGTTATTGTGTCCCAGGGCTTTGGTTTGCTTATTCATGAAGGCCCAATGACATAAAAACGATAATGGATGACCTTGCATTTTCGTCAAAATTTCAACCATGGCCATAGGGACGGGTGAAATAGCTCAAGTGATGTAGTTGGATGTTCCTTCAAATGGCCATAACTTCGTAGCCATGTGTCCTTGCGTGATGATTATGACAGTTTTGGAAAGGTATTGAAGTGGTCTACAAGATCTGTACAAAGGTTAAAAGATCAAATTCATTTTTAGTCTAGTAAATCGCCTCTGAATGCATTGTACTCGGGAAAACCTGTCAATTTGAGCATGTGTTTAAAGGGTATTATGAAACTTTTTCATCGCCAAGATCCTTGTTATTGTGTCCCAGGGCTTTGATTTGCTTATTCATGAAGCCCCAATGACATTAAAACGATAATGGATGACCTTGCATTTTCGTCAAAATTTCAACCATGGCCATAGGGACGGGTGAAAAAGCTCAAGTGATGTAGTTGGATGTTCCTTCAAATGGCCATAACCTCGTAGCCATGTGTCCTAGCGTGATGATTAAGACAGTTTTGGAAAGGTATTGAAGTGGTTTACAAGATCTGTACATTGATTGAAAGATCAAAGTCACTTTCAGTGTAGTAAATGGCCTCTGAATGCATTGTACTCGGGAAAACCTGTCGATTTGAGCATGTGTTTAAAGGGTAAAGTGACCCATTATGAAACTTTTTCATCGCCAAGATCCTTGTTATTGTGTCCCAGGGCTTTGATTTGCTTATTCATTAAGGCCCAATGACATAAAAACGATAATGGATGACCTTGCATTTTCGTCAAAATTTCAACCATGGCCATAGGGACGGGTGAAAAAGCTCAAGTGATGTAGTTGGATGTTCCTTCAAATGGCCATAACTTCGTAGCCATGTGTCCTAGCATGATGATTAAGACAGTTTTGGAAAGGTATTGAAGTAGTTTACAAGATCTGTACAAAGGTTAAAAGATCAAATTCATTTTTTGTCTAGTAAATTGCCTCTGAATGCATTGTACTCGGGAAAACCTGTCAATTTTAGCATGTGTTTAAAGGGTAAAGTGACCCATTATGAAACTTTTTCATCGCCAAGATCCTTGTTATTGTGTCCCAGGGCTTTGATTTGCTTATTCATGAAGGCCCAATGACATAAAAACGATAATGGATGACCTTGCATTTTCGTCAAAATTTCAACCATGGCCATAGGGACGGGTGAAAAAGCTCAAGTGATGTAGTTGGATGTTCCTTCAAATGGCCATAACTTCGTAGCCATGTGTCCTAGCATGATGATTAAGACAGTTTTGGTAAGGTATTGAAGTGGTCTACAAGATCTGTACATTGATTGAAAGATCAAAGTCACTTTCAGTGTAGTAAATGGCCTCTGAATGCATTGTACTCGGGAAAACCTGTCGATTTGAGCATGTGTTTAAAGGGTAAAGTGACCCATTATGAAACTTTTTCATCGCCAAGATCCTTGTTATTGTGTCCCAGGGCTTTGATTTGCTTATTCATTAAGGCCCAATGACATAAAAACGATAATGGATGACCTTGCATTTTCGTCAAAATTTCAACCATGGCCATAGGGACGGGTGAAAAAGCTCAAGTGATGTAGTTGGATGTTCCTTCAAATGGCCATAACTTCGTAGCCATGTGTCCTTGCGTGATGATTAAGACAGTTTTGGTAAGGTATTGAAGTGGTCTACAAGATCTGTACATTGATTGAAAGATCAAAGTCACTTTCAGTGTAGTAAATGGCCTCTGAATGCATTGTACTCGGGAAAACCTGTCGATTTGAGCATGTGTTTAAAGGGTAAAGTGACCCATTATGAAACTTTTTCATCGCCAAGATCCTTGTTATTGTGTCCCAGGGCTTTGATTTGCTTATTCATTAAGGCCCAATGACATAAAAACGATAATGGATGACCTTGCATTTTCGTCAAAATTTCAACCATGGCCATAGGGACGGGTGAAATAGCTCAAGTGATGTAGTTGGATGTTCCTTCAAATGGCCATAACTTCGTAGCCATGTGTCCTTGCGTGATGATTAAGACAGTTTTGGAAAGGTATTGAAGTGTTCTACAAGATCTGTACAAAGGTTAAAAGATCAAATTCATTTTTAGTCTAGTAAATCGCCTCTGAATGCTTTGTACTCGGGAAAACCTGTCAATTTGAGCATGTGTTTAAAGGGTATTATGAAACTTTTTCATCGCCAAGATCCTTGTTATTGTGTCCCAGGGCTTTGGTTTGCTTATTCATGAAGGCGCAATGACATAAAAACGATAATGGATGACCTTGCATTTTCGTCAAAATTTCAACCATGGCCATAGGGACGGGTGAAAAAGCTCAAGTGATGTAGTTGGATGTTCCTTCAAATGGCCATAACTTCGTAGCCATGGGTCCTTGCGTGATGATTAAGACAGTTTTGGAAAGGTATTGAAGTGTTCTACAAGATCTGTACAAAGGTTTAAAGATCAAATTCATTTTTAGTCTAGTAAATCGCCTCTGAATGCATTGTACTCGGGAAAACCTGTCGATTTGAGCATGTGTTTAAAGGGTAAAGTGACCCATTATGAAACTTTTTCATCGCCAAGATCCTTGTTATTGTGTCCCAGGGCTTTGATTTGCTTATTCATGAAGGCCCAATGACATTAAAACGATAATGGATGACCTTGCATTTTCGTCAAAATTTCAACCATGGCCATAGGGACGGGTTAGAAAGCTCAAGTGATGTAGTTGGATGTTCCTTCAAATGGCCATAACTTCGTAGCCATGTGTCTTTGCGTGATGATTAAGACAGTTTTGGAAAGGTATTGAAGTGTTCTACAAGATCTGTACAAAGGTTAAAAGATCAAATTCATTTTTAGTCTAGTAAATCGCCTCTGAATGCTTTGTACTCGGGAAAACCTGTCAATTTGAGCATGTGTTTAAAGGGTATTATGAAACTTTTTCATCGCCAAGATCCTTGTTATTGTGTCCCAGGGCTTTGGTTTGCTTATTCATGAAGGCGCAATGACATAAAAACGATAATGGATGACCTTGCATTTTCGTCAAAATTTCAACCATGGCCATAGGGACGGGTGAAAAAGCTCAAGTGATGTAGTTGGATGTTCCTTCAAATGGCCATAACTTCGTAGCCATGTGTCCTTGCGTGATGATTAAGACAGTTTTGGAAAGGTATTGAAGTGTTCTACAAGATCTGTACAAAGGTTTAAAGATCAAATTCATTTTTAGTCTAGTAAATCGCCTCTGAATGCATTGTACTCGGGAAAACCTGTCAATTTGAGCATGTGTTTAAAGGGTATTATGAAACTTTTTCATCGCCAAGATCCTTGTTATTGTGTCCCAGGGCTTTGGTTTGCTTATTCATGAAGGCGCAATGACATAAAAACGATAATGGATGACCTTGCATTTTCGTCAAAATTTCAACCATGGCCATAGGGACGGGTGAAAAAGCTCAAGTGATGTAGTTGGATGTTCCTTCAAATGGCCATAACTTCGTAGCCATGTGTCCTTGCGTGATGATTAAGACAGTTTTGGAAAGGTATTGAAGTGTTCTACAAGATCTGTACAAAGGTTAAAAGATCAAATTCATTTTTAGTCTAGTAAATCGCCTCTGAATGCATTGTACTCGGGAAAACCTGTCAATTTGAGCATGTGTTTAAAGGGTATTATGAAACTTTTTCATCGCCAAGATCCTTGTTATTGTGTCCCAGGGCTTTGGTTTGCTTATTCATGAAGGCCCAGTGACATAAAAACGATAATGGATGACCTTGCATTTTCGTCAAAATTTCAACCATGGCCATAGGGACGGGTGAAAAAGCTCAAGTGATGTAGTTGGATGTTCCTTCAAATGGCCATAACCTCGTAGCCATGCGTCCTAGCGTGATGATTAAGACAGTTTTGGAAAGGTATTGAAGTGGTCTACAAGATCTGTACATTGATTGAACGATCAAAGTCACTTTCAGTGTAGTAAATGGCCTCTGAATGCATTGTACTCGGGAAAACCTGTCGATTTGAGCATGTATTTAAAGGGTAAAGTGACCCATTATGAAACTTTTTCATTGCCAAGATCCTTGTTATTGTGTCCCAGGGCTTTGATTTGCTTATTCATGAAGGCGCAATGACATAAAAACGATAATGGATGACCTTGCATTTTCGTCAAAATTTCAACCATGGCCATAGGGACGGGTGAAAAAGCTCAAGTGATGTAGTTGGATGTTCCTTCAAATGGCCATAACTTCGTAGCCATGTGTCCTTGCGTGATGATTAAGACAGTTTTGGAAAGGTATTGAAGTGTTCTACAAGATCTGTACAAAGGTTAAAAGATCAAATTCATTTTTAGTCTAGTAAATCGCCTCTGAATGCTTTGTACTCGGGAAAACCTGTCAATTTGAGCATGTGTTTAAAGGGTATTATGAAACTTTTTCATCGCCAAGATCCTTGTTATTGTGTCCCAGGGCTTTGGTTTGCTTATTCATGAAGGCTCAATGACATAAAAACGATAATGGATGACCTTGCATTTTCGTCAAAATTTCAACCATGGCCATAGGGACGGGTGAAATAGCTCAAGTGATGTAGTTGGATGTTCCTTCAAATGGCCATAGCTTCGTAGCCATGTGGCCTTGCGTGATGATTAAGACAGTTTTGGAAAGGTATTGAAGTGGTCTACAAGATCTGTACAAAGGTTAAAAGATCAAATTCATTTTTAGTCTAGTAAATCGCCTCTGAATGCTTTGTACTCGGGAAAACCTGTCAATTTGAGCATGTGTTTAAAGGGTATTATGAAACTTTTTCATCGCCAAGATCCTTGTTATTGTGTCCCAGGGCTTTGATTTGCTTATTCATGAAGGCGCAATGACATAAAAACGATAATGGATGACCTTGCATTTTCGTCAAAATTTCAACCATGGCCATAGGGACGGGTGAAAAAGCTCAAGTGATGTAGTTGGATGTTCCTTCAAATGGCCATAACTTCGTAGCCATGTGTCCTTGCGTGATGATTAAGACAGTTTTGGAAAGGTATTGAAGTGTTCTACAAGATCTGTACAAAGGTTAAAAGATCAAATTCATTTTTAGTCTAGTAAATCGCCTCTGAATGCATTGTACTCGGGAAAACCTGTCAATTTGAGCATGTGTTTAAAGGGTATTATGAAACTTTTTCATCGCCAAGATCCTTGTTATTGTGTCCCAGGGCTTTGGTTTGCTTATTCATGAAGGCCCAATGACATAAAAACGATAATGGATGACCTTGCATTTTCGTCAAAATTTCAACCATGGCCATAGGGACGGGTGAAATAGCTCAAGTGATGTAGTTGGATGTTCCTTCAAATGGCCATAGCTTCGTAGCCATGTGGCCTAGCGTGATGATTAAGACAGTTTTGGAAAGGTATTGAAGTGGTCTACAAGATCTGTACAAAGGTTAAAAGATCAAATTCATTTTTAGTCTAGTAAATCGCCTCTGAATGCTTTGTACTCGGGAAAACCTGTCAATTTGAGCATGTGTTTAAAGGGTATTATGAAACTTTTTCATCGCCAAGATCCTTGTTATTATGTCCCAGGGCTTTGGTTTGCTTATTCATGAAGGCCCAATGACATAAAAACGATACTGGATGACCTTGCATTTTCGTCAAAATTTCAACCATGGCCATAGGGACGGGTGAAAAAGCTCAAGTGATGTAGTTGGATGTTCCTTCAAATGGCCATAACCTCGTAGCCATGTGTCCTTACGTGATGATTAAGACAGTTTTGGAAAGGTATTGAAGTGTTCTTCAAGATCTGTACAAAGGATAAAAGATCAAATTCATTTTTAGTCTAGTAAATCGCCTCTGAATGCATTGTACTCGGGAAAACCTGTCAATTTGAGCATGTGTTTAAAGGGTATTATGAAACTTTTTCATCGCCAAGATCCTTGTTATTATGTCCCAGGGCTTTGGTTTGCTTATTCATGAAGGCCCAATGACATAAAAACGATACTGGATGACCTTGCATTTTCGTCAAAATTTCAACCATGGCCATAGGGACGGGTGAAATAGCTCAAGTGATGTAGTTGGATGTTCCTTCAAATGGCCATAACTTCGTAGCCATGTGTCCTTGCGTGATGATTAAGACAGTTTTGGAAAGGTATTGAAGTGGTCTACAAGATCTGTACATAGGTTTAAAGATCAAATTCACTTTTAGTCTAGTAAATCGCCTCTGAATGCATTGTACTCGGGAAAACCTGTCGATTTGAGCATGTGTTTAAAGGGTAAAGTGACCCATTATGAAACTTTTTCATCGCCAAGATCCTTGTTATTGTGTCCCAGGGCTTTGATTTGCTTATTCATTAAGGCCCAATGACATAAAAACGATAATGGATGACCTTGCATTTTCGTCAAAATTTCAACCATGGCCATAGGGACGGGTGAAAAAGCTCAAGTGATGTAGTTGGATGTTCCTTCAAATGGCCATAACTTCGTAGCCATGTGTCCTAGCATGATGATTAAGACAGTTTTGGAAAGGTATTGAAGTAGTTTACAAGATCTGTACAAAGGTTAAAAGATCAAATTCATTTTTTGTCTAGTAAATTGCCTCTGAATGCATTGTACTCGGGAAAACCTGTCAATTTTAGCATGTGTTTAAAGGGTAAAGTGACCCATTATGAAACTTTTTCATCGCCAAGATCCTTGTTATTGTGTCCCAGGGCTTTGGTTTGCTTATTCATGAAGCCCCAATGACATTAAAACGATAATGGATGACCTTGCATTTTCGTCAAAATTTCAACCATGGCCATAGGGACGGGTGAAAAAGCTCAAGTGATGTAGTTGGATGTTCCTTCAAATGGCCATAACCTCGTAGCCATGTGTCCTAGCGTGATGATTAAGACAGTTTTGGAAAGGTATTGAAGTGGTTTACAAGATCTGTACATTGATTGAAAGATCAAAGTCACTTTCAGTGTAGTAAATGGCCTCTGAATGCATTGTACTCGGGAAAACCTGTCGATTTGAGCATGTATTTAAAGGGTAAAGTGACCCATTATGAAACTTTTTCATCGCCAAGATCCTTGTTATTGTGTCCCAGGGCTTTGATTTGCTTATTCATTAAGGCCCAATGACATAAAAACGATAATGGATGACCTTGCATTTTCGTCAAAATTTCAACCATGGCCATAGGGACGGGTGAAAAAGCTCAAGTGATGTAGTTGGATGTTCCTTCAAATGGCCATAACTTCGTAGCCATGTGTCCTTGCGTGATGATTAAGACAGTTTTGGTAAGGTATTGAAGTGTTCTACAAGATCTGTACAAAGGTTAAAAGATCAAATTCATTTTTAGTCTAGTAAATCGCCTCTGAATGCATTGTACTCGGGAAAACCTGTCAATTTGAGCATGTGTTTAAAGGGTATTATGAAACTTTTTCATCGCCAAGATCCTTGTTATTGTGTCCCAGGGCTTTGGTTTGCTTATTCATGAAGGCCCAATGACATAAAAACGATAATGGATGACCTTGCATTTTCGTCAAAATTTCAACCATGGCCATAGGGACGGGTGAAATAGCTCAAGTGATGTAGTTGGATGTTCCTTCAAATGGCCATAACTTCGTAGCCATGTGTCCTTGCGTGATGATTAAGACAGTTTTGGAAAGGTATTGAAGTGTTCTACAAGATCTGTACAAAGGTTAAAAGATTTAATTCATTTTTAGTCTAGTAAATCGCCTCTGAACGCATTGTACTCGGGAAAACCTGTCAATTTGAGCATGTGTTTAAAGGGTATTATGAAACTTTTTCATCGCCAAGATCCTTGTTATTGTGTCCCAGGGCTTTGGTTTGCTTATTCATGAAGGCCCAATGACATAAAAACGATAATGGATGACCATGCATTTTCGTCAAAATTTCAACCATGGCCATAGGGACGGGTGAAAAAGCTCAAGTGATGTAGTTGGATGTTCCTTCAAATGGCCATAGCTTCGTAGCCATGTGTCCTTGCGTGATGATTAAGACAGTTTTGGTAAGGTATTGAAGTGTTCTACAAGATCTGTACAAAGGTTAAAAGATCAAATTCATTTTTAGTCTAGTAAATCGCCTCTGAATGCATTGTACTCGGGAAAACCTGTCAATTTGAGCATGTGTTTAAAGGGTATTATGAAACTTTTTCATCGCCAAGATCCTTGTTATTGTGTCCCAGGGCTTTGGTTTGCTTATTCATGAAGGCCCAATGACATAAAAACGATAATGGATGACCTTGCATTTTCGTCAAAATTTCAACCATGGCCATAGGGACGGGTGAAAAAGCTCAAGTGATGTAGTTGGATGTTCCTTCAAATGGCCATAACTTCGTAGCCATGTGTCCTTGCGTGATGATTAAGACAGGTTTGGAAAGGTATTGAAGTGGTCTACAAGATCTGTACAAAGGTTAAAAGATCAAATTCATTTTTAGTCTAGTAAATCGCCTCTGAATGCATTGTACTCGGGAAAACCTGTCAATTTGAGCATGTGTTTAAAGGGTATTATGAAACTTTTTCATCGCCAAGATCCTTGTTATTGTGTCCCAGGGCTTTGGTTTGCTTATTCATGAAGGCCCAATGACATAAAAACGATAATGGATGACCTTGCATTTTCGTCAAAATTTCAACCATGGCCATAGGGACGGGTGAAATAGCTCAAGTGATGTAGTTGGATGTTCCTTCAAATGGCCATAACTTCGTAGCCATGTGTCCTTGCGTGATGATTAAGACAGTTTTGGAAAGGTATTGAAGTGGTCTACAAGATCTGTACAAAGGTTTAAAGATCAAATTCATTTTTAGTCTAGTAAATCGCCTCTGAATGCATTGTACTCGGGAAAACCTGTCAATTTGAGCATGTGTTTAAAGGGTATTATGAAACTTTTTCATCGCCAAGATCCTTGTTATTGTGTCCCAGGGCTTTGGTTTGCTTATTCATGAAGGCCCAATGACATAAAAACGATACTGGATGACCTTGCATTTTCGTCAAAATTTCAACCATGGCCATAGGGACGGGTGAAATAGCTCAAGTGATGTAGTTGGATGTTCCTTCAAATGGCCATAACTTCGTAGCCATGTGTCCTTGCGTGATGATTAAGACAGTTTTGGAAAGGTATTGAAGTGGTCTACAAGATCTGTACATAGGTTTAAAGATCAAATTCACTTTTAGTCTAGTAAATCGCCTCTGAATGCATTGTACTCGGGAAAACCTGTCGATTTGAGCATGTGTTTAAAGGGTAAAGTGACCCATTATGAAACTTTTTCATCGCCAAGATCCTTGTTATTGTGTCCCAGGGCTTTGATTTGCTTATTCATTAAGGCCCAATGACATAAAAACGATAATGGATGACCTTGCATTTTCGTCAAAATTTCAACCATGGCCATAGGGACGGGTGAAAAAGCTCAAGTGATGTAGTTGGATGTTCCTTCAAATGGCCATAACTTCGTAGCCATGTGTCCTAGCGTGATGATTAAGACAGTTTTGGAAAGGTATTGAAGTAGTTTACAAGATCTGTACAAAGGTTAAAAGATCAAATTCATTTTTTGTCTAGTAAATTGCCTCTGAATGCATTGTACTCGGGAAAACCTGTCAATTTTAGCATGTGTTTAAAGGGTAAAGTGACCCATTATGAAACTTTTTCATCGCCAAGATCCTTGTTATTGTGTCCCAGGGCTTTGGTTTGCTTATTCATGAAGCCCCAATGACATTAAAACGATAATGGATGACCTTGCATTTTCGTCAAAATTTCAACCATGGCCATAGGGACGGGTGAAAAAGCTCAAGTGATGTAGTTGGATGTTCCTTCAAATGGCCATAACCTCGTAGCCATGTGTCCTAGCGTGATGATTAAGACAGTTTTGGAAAGGTATTGAAGTGGTTTACAAGATCTGTACATTGATTGAAAGATCAAAGTCATTTTCAGTGTAGTAAATGGCCTCTGAATGCATTGTACTCGGGAAAACCTGTCGATTTGAGCATGTATTTAAAGGGTAAAGTGACCCATTATGAAACTTTTTCATCGCCAAGATCCTTGTTATTGTGTCCCAGGGCTTTGTTTTGCTTATTCATTAAGGCCCAATGACATAAAAACGATAATGGATGACCTTGCATTTTCGTCAAAATTTCAACCATGGCCATAGGGACGGGTGAAAAAGCTCAAGTGATGTAGTTGGATGTTCCTTCAAATGGCCATAACTTCGTAGCCATGTGTCCTTGCGTGATGATTAAGACAGTTTTGGTAAGGTATTGAAGTGGTCTACAAGATCTGTACATTGATTGAAAGATCAAAGTCACTTTCAGTGTAGTAAATGGCCTCTGAATGCATTGTACTCGGGAAAACCTGTCGATTTGAGCATGTATTTAAAGGGTAAAGTGACCCATTATGAAACTTTTTCATCGCCAAGATCCTTGTTATTGTGTCCAAGGGCTTTGGTTTGCTTATTCATGAAGGCCCAATGACATAAAAACGATAATGGATGACCTTGCATTTTCGTCAAAATTTCAACCATGGCCATAGGGACGGGTGAAATAGCTCAAGTGATGTAGTTGGATGTTCCTTCAAATGGCCATAACTTCGTAGCCATGTGTCCTTGCGTGATGATTAAGACAGTTTTGGAAAGGTATTGAAGTGTTCTACAAGATCTGTACAAAGGTTAAAAGATCAAATTCATTTTTAGTCTAGTAAATCGCCTCTGAATGCATTGTACTCGGGAAAACCTGTCAATTTGAGCATGTGTTTAAAGGGTATTATGAAACTTTTTCATCGCCAAGATCCTTGTTATTGTGTCCCAGGGCTTTGGTTTGCTTATTCATGAAGGCCCAATGACATAAAAACGATAATGGATGACCATGCATTTTCGTCAAAATTTCAACCATGGCCATAGGGACGGGTGAAAAAGCTCAAGTGATGTAGTTGGATGTTCCTTCAAATGGCCATAGCTTCGTAGCCATGTGGCCTAGCGTGATGATTAAGACAGTTTTGGAAAGGTATTGAAGTGGTCTACAAGATCTGTACATAGGTTAAAAGATCAAATTCACTTTTAGTCTAGTAAATGGCCTCTGAATGCATTGTACTCGGGAAAACCTGTCAATTTGAGCATGTGTTTAAAGGGTATTATGAAACTTTTTCATCGCCAAGATCCTTGTTATTGTGTCCCAGGGCTTTGGTTTGCTTATTCATGAAGGCCCAATGACATAAAAACGATAATGGATGACCTTGCATTTTCGTCAAAATTTCAACCATGGCCATAGGGACGGGTGAAAAAGCTCAAGTGATGTAGTTGGATGTTCCTTCAAATGGCCATAACTTCGTAGCCATGTGTCCTTGCGTGATGATTAAGACAGTTTTGGAAAGGTATTGAAGTGTTCTACAAGATCTGTACAAAGGTTAAAAGATCAAATTCATTATTAGTCTAGTAAATCGCCTCTGAACGCATTGTACTCGGGAAAACCTGTCAATTTGAGCATGTGTTTAAAGGGTATTATGAAACTTTTTCATCGCCAAGATCCTTGTTATTGTGTCCCAGGGCTTTGGTTTGCTTATTCATGAAGGCCCAATGACATAAAAACGATAATGGATGACCATGCATTTTCGTCAAAATTTCAACCATGGCCATAGGGACGGGTGAAAAAGCTCAAGTGATGTAGTTGGATGTTCCTTCAAATGGCCATAACTTCGTAGCCATGTGTCCTTGCGTGATGATTAAGACAGTTTTGGAAAGGTATTGAAGTGTTCTACAAGATCTGTACAAAGGTTAAAAGATCAAATTCATTTTTAGTCTAGAAAATCGCCTCTGAATGCATTGTACTCGGGAAAACCTGTCAATTTGAGCATGTGTTTAAAGGGTATTATGAAACTTTTTCATCGCCAAGATCCTTGTTATTGTGTCCCAGGGCTTTGGTTTGCTTATTCATGAAGGCCCAATGACATAAAAACGATAATGGATGACCATGCATTTTCGTCAAAATTTCAACCATGGCCATAGGGACGGGTGAAATAGCTCAAGTGATGTAGTTGGATGTTCCTTCAAATGGCCATAGCTTCGTAGCCATGTGGCCTAGCGTGATGATTAAGACAGTTTTGGAAAGGTATTGAAGTGGTCTACAAGATCTGTACAAAGGTTAAAAGATCAAATTCATTTTTAGTCTAGTAAATCGCCTTTGAATGCATTGTACTCGGGAAAACCTGTCAATTTGAGCATGTGTTTAAAGGGTATTATGAAACTTTTTCATCGCCAAGATCCTTGTTATTGTGTCCCAGGGCTTTGGTTTGCTTATTCATGAAGGCCCAATGACATAAAAACGATAATGGATGACCTTGCATTTTCGTCAAAATTTCAACCATGGCCATAGGGACGGGTGAAAAAGCTCAAGTGATGTAGTTGGATGTTCCTTCAAATGGCCATAACCTCGTAGCCATGTGTCCTAGCGTGATGATTAAGACAGTTTTGGAAAGGTATTGAAGTGGTCTACAAGATCTGTACATTGATTGAAAGATCAAAGTCACTTTCAGTGTAGTAAATGGCCTCTGAATGCATTGTACTCGGGAAAACCTGTCGATTTGCGCATGTATTTAAAGGGTAAAGTGACCCATTATGAAACTTTTTCATCGCCAAGATCCTTGTTATTGTGTCCCAGGGCTTAGATTTGCTTATTCATGAAGCCCCAATGACATTAAAACGATAATGGATGACCTTGCATTTTCGTCAAAATTTCAACCATGGCCATAGGGACGGGTGAAAAAGCTCAAGTGATGTAGTTGGATGTTCCTTCAAATGGCCATAACCTCGTAGCCATGTGTCCTAGCGTGATGATTAAGACAGTTTTGGAAAGGTATTGAAGTGTTCTACAAGATCTGTACAAAGGTTAAAAGATCAAAGTCACTTTCAGTGTAGTAAATGGCCTCTGAATGCATTGTACTCGGGAAAACCTGTCGATTTGAGCATGTATTTAAAGGGTAAAGTGACCCATTATGAAACTTTTTCATCGCCAAGATCCTTGTTATTGTGTCCCAGGGCTTTGATTTGCTTATTCATTAAGGCCCAATGACATAAAAACGATAATGGATGACCTTGCATTTTCGTCAAAATTTCAACCATGGCCATAGGGACGGGTGAAAAAGCTCAAGTGATGTAATTGGATGTTCCTTCAAATGGCCATAACCTCGTAGCCATGTGTCCTAGCGTGATGATTAAGACAGTTTTGGAAAGGTATTGAAGTGGTCTACAAGATCTGTACATTGATTGAAAGATCAAAGTCACTTTCAGTGTAGTAAATGGCCTCTGAATGCATTGTACTCGGGAAAACCTGTCGATTTGAGCATGTATTTAAAGGGTAAAGTGACCCATTATGAAACTTTTTCATCGCCAAGATCCTTGTTATTGTGTCCCAGGGCTTTGATTTGCTTATTCATGAAGGCCCAATGACATAAAAACGATAATGGATGACCTTGCATTTTCGTCAAAATTTCAACCATGGCCATAGGGACGGGTGAAAAAGCTCAAGTGATGTAGTTGGATGTTCCTTCAAATGGCCATAACTTCGTAGCCATGTGTCCTTGCGTGATGATTAAGACAGTTTTGGAAAGGTATTGAAGTGTTCTACAAGATCTGTACAAAGGTTAAAAGATCAAATTCATTTTTAGTCTAGTAAATCGCCTTTGAATGCATTGTACTCGGGAAAACCTGTCAATTTGAGCATGTGTTTAAAGGGTATTATGAAACTTTTTCATCGCCAAGATCCTTGTTATTGTGTCCCAGGGCTTTGGTTTGCTTATTCATGAAGGCCCAATGACATAAAAACGATAATGGATGACCTTGCATTTTCGTCAAAATTTCAACCATGGCCATAGGGACGGGTGAAAAAGCTCAAGTGATGTAGTTGGATGTTCCTTCAAATGGCCATAACCTCGTAGCCATGTGTCCTAGCGTGATGATTAAGACAGTTTTGGAAAGGTATTGAAGTGGTCTACAAGATCTGTACATTGATTGAAAGATCAAAGTCACTTTCAGTGTAGTAAATGGCCTCTGAATGCATTGTACTCGGGAAAACCTGTCGATTTGAGCATGTATTTAAAGGGTAAAGTGACCCATTATGAAACATTTTCATCGCCAAGATCCTTGTTATTGTGTCCCAGGGCTTTGGTTTGCTTATTCATGAAGGCCCAGTGACATAAAAACGATAATGGATGACCTTGCATTTTCGTCAAAATTTCAACCATGGCCATAGGGACGGGTGAAATAGCTCAAGTGATGTAGTTGGATGTTCCTTCAAATGGCCATAACTTCGTAGCCATGTGTCCTAGCATGATGATTAAGACAGTTTTGGAAAGGTATTGAAGTAGTATACAAGATCTGTACGTAGGTTTAAAGATCAAAGTCACTTTTAGTGTAGTAAATCGCCTCTGAATGCATTGTACTCGGGAAAACCTGTCGATTTGAGCATGTGTTTAAAGGGTATTATGAAACTTTTTCATCGCCAAGATCCTTGTAATTGTGTCCCAGGGCTTTGATTTGCTTATTCATGAAGGCCCAATGACATAAAAACGATAATGGATGACCTTGCATTTTCGTCAAAATTTCAACCATGGCCATAGGGACGGGTGAAAAAGCTCAAGTGATGTAGTTGGATGTTCCTTCAAATGGCCATAACCTCGTAGCCATGTGTCCTAGCGTGATGATTAATACAGTTTTGGAAAGGTATTGAAGTGGTCTACAAGATCTGTACATTGATTGAAAGATCAAAGTCACTTTCAGTGTAGTAAATGGCCTCTGAATGCATTGTACTCGGGAAAACCTGTCGATTTGAGCATGTATTTAAAGGGTATTATGAAACTTTTTCATCGCCAAGATCCTTGTTATTGTGTCCCAGGGCTTTGGTTTGCTTATTCATGAAGGCCCAGTGACATAAAAACGATAATGGATGACCTTGCATTTTCGTCAAAATTTCAACCATGGCCATAGGGACGGGTTAGAAAGCTCAAGTGATGTAGTTGGATGTTCCTTCAAATGGCCATAACTTCGTAGCCATGTGTCCTAGCATGATGATTAAGACAGTTTTGGAAAGGTATTGAAGTAGTTTACAAGATCTGTATATAGGTTTAAAGATCAAAGTCACTTTTAGTGTAGTAAATGGCCTCTGAATGCATTGTACTCGGGAAAACCTGTAAATTTGAGCATGTGTTTAAAGGGTATTATGAAACTTTTTCATCGCCAAGATCCTTGTTATTGTGTCCCAGGGCTTTGGTTTGCTTATTCATGAAGGCCCAATGACATAAAAACGATAATGGATGACCTTGCATTTTCGTCAAAATTTCAACCATGGCCATAGGGACGGGTGAAAAAGCTCAAGTGATGTAGTTGGATGTTCCTTCAAATGGCCATAACTTCGTAGCCATGTGGCCTAGCGTGATCATTAAGACAGTTTTGGAAAGGTATTGAAGTGTTCTACAAGATCTGTACAAAGGTTAAAAGATCAAATTCATTTTTAGTCTAGTAAATCGCCTCTGAATGCATTGTACTCGGGAAAACCTGTCAATTTGAGCATGTGTTTAAAGGGTATTATGAAACTTTTTCATCGCCAAGATCCTTGTTATTGTGTCCCAGGGCTTTGGTTTGCTTATTCATGAAGGCCCAATGACATAAAAACGATAATGGATGACTTTGCATTTTCGTCAAAATTTCAACCATGGCCATAGGGACGGGTGAAATAGCTCAAGTGATGTAGTTGGATGTTCCTTCAAATGGCCGTAACTTCGTAGCCATGTGTCCTAGCATGATGATTAAGACAGTTTTGGAAAGGTATTGAAGTGTTCTACAAGATCTGTACAAAGGTTAAAAGATCAAATTCATTTTTAGTCTAGTAAATCGCCTCTGAATGCATTGTACTCGGGAAAACCTGTCAATTTGAGCATGTGTTTAAAGGGTATTATGAAACTTTTTCATCGCCAAGATCCTTGTTATTGTGTCCCAGGGCTTTGGTTTGCTTATTCATGAAGGCCCAATGACATAAAAACGATAATGGATGACCTTGCATTTTCGTCAAAATTTCAACCATGGCCATAGGGACGGGTGAAATAGCTCAAGTGATGTAGTTGGATGTTCCTTCAAATGGCCATAACTTCGTAGCCATGTGTCCTAGCATGATGATTAAGACAGTTTTGGAAAGGTATTGAAGTGGTCTACAAGATCTGTACATTGATTGAAAGATCAAAGTCACTTTCAGTGTAGTAAATGGCCTCTGAATGCATTGTACTCGGGAAAACCAGTCAATTTGAGCATGTGTTTAAAGGGTATTATGAAACTTTTTCATCGCCAAGATCCTTGTTATTGTGTCCCAGGGATTTGATTTGCTTATTCATGAAGGCCCAATGACATAAAAACGATAATGGATGACCTTGCATTTTCGTCAAAATTTCAACCATGGCCATAGGGACGGGTGAAATAGCTCAAGTGATGTAGTTGGATGTTCCTTCAAATGGCCATAGCTTCGTAACCATGTGTCCTAGCGTGATGATTAAGACAGTTTTGGAAAGGTATTGAAGTGGTCTACAAGATCTGTACATTGATTGAAAGATCAAAGTCACTTTCAGTGTAGTAAATGGCCTCTGAATGCATTGTACTCGGGAAAACCAGTCAATTTGAGCATGTGTTTAAAGGGTATTATGAAACTTTTTCATCGCCAAGATCCTTGTTATTGTGTCCCAGGGATTTGATTTGCTTATTCATGAAGGCCCAATGACATAAAAACGATAATGGATGACCTTGCATTTTCGTCAAAATTTCAACCATGGCCATAGGGACGGGTGAAATAGCTCAAGTGATGTAGTTGGATGTTCCTTCAAATGGCCATAACTTCGTAGCCATGTGTCCTAGCATGATGATTAAGACAGTTTTGGAAAGGTATTGAAGTAGTCTACAAGATCTGTACATAGGTTTAAAGATCAAATTCACTTTTAGTCTAGTAAATCGCCTCTGAATGCATTGTACTCGGGAAAACCTGTCAATTTGAGCATGTGTTTAAAGGGTATTATGAAACTTTTTCATCGCCAAGATCCTTGTTATTGTGTCCCAGGGCTTTGGTTTGCTTATTCATGAAGGCCCAATGACATAAAAACGATAATGGATGACCTTGCATTTTCGTCAAAATTTCAACCATGGCCATAGGGACGGGTGAAATAGCTCAAGTGATGTAGTTGGATGTTCCTTCAAATGGCCATAACTTCGTAGCCATGTGTCCTTGCGTGATGATTAAGACAGTTTTGGTAAGGTATTGAAGTAGTCTACAAGATCTGTACATAGGTTTAAAGATCAAATTCACTTTTAGTCTAGTAAATCGCCTCTGAATGCATTGTACTCGGGAAAACCTGTCAATTTGAGCATGTGTTTAAAGGGTATTATGAAACTTTTTCATCGCCAAGATCCTTGTTATTGTGTCCCAGGGCTTTGGTTTGCTTATTCATGAAGGCCCAATGACATAAAAACAATAATGGATGACCTTGCATTTTCGTCAAAATTTCAACCATGGCCATAGGGACGGGTGAAATAGCTCAAGTGATGTAGTTGGATGTTCCTTCAAATGGCCATAACTTCGTAGCCATGTGTCCTTGCGTGATGATTAGGACAGTTTTGGAAAGGTATTGAAGTGTTCTACAAGATCTGTACAAAGGTTAAAAGATCAAATTCATTTTGAGTCTAGTAAATCGCCTCTGAATGCTTTGTACTCGGGAAAACCTGTCAATTTGAGCATGTGTTTAAAGGGTATTATGAAACTTTTTCATCGCCAAGATCCTTGTTATTGTGTCCCAGGGCTTTGGTTTGCTTATTCATGAAGGCCCAATGACATAAAAACGATAATGGATGACCTTGCATTTTCGTCAAAATTTCAACCATGGCCATAGGGACGGGTGAAATAGCTCAAGTGATGTAGTTGGATGTTCCTTCAAATGGCCATAACTTCGTAGCCATGTGTCCTAGCATGATGATTAAGACAGTTTTGGAAAGGTATTGAAGTAGTATACAAGATCTGTACATAGGTTTAAAGATCAAATTCACTTTTAGTCTAGTAAATCGCCTCTGAATGCATTGTACTCGGGAAAACCTGTCGATTTGAGCATGTATTTAAAGGGTAAAGTGACCCATTATGAAACTTTTTCATCGCCAAGATCCTTGTTATTGTGTCCCAGGGCTTTGGTTTGCTTATTCATGAAGGCCCAATGACATAAAAACGATAATGGATGACCTTGCATTTTCGTCAAAATTTCAACCATGGCCATAGGGACGGGTGAAAAAGCTCAAGTGATGTAGTTGGATGTTCCTTCAAATGGCCATAACTTCGTAGCCATGTGGCCTAGCGTGATCATTAAGACAGTTTTGGAAAGGTATTGAAGTGTTCTACAAGATCTGTACAAAGGTTAAAAGATCAAATTCATTTTGAGTCTAGTAAATCGCCTCTGAATGCTTTGTACTCGGGAAAACCTGTCAATTTGAGCATGTGTTTAAAGGGTATTATGAAACTTTTTCATCGCCAAGATCCTTGTTATTGTGTCCCAGGGCTTTGGTTTGCTTATTCATGAAGGCCCAATGACATAAAAACGATAATGGATGACCTTGCATTTTCGTCAAAATTTCAACCATGGCCATAGGGACGGGTGAAATAGCTCAAGTGATGTAGTTGGATGTTCCTTCAAATGGCCATAACCTCGTAGCCATGTGTCCTAGCGTGATGATTAAGACAGTTTTGGAAAGGTATTGAAGTGGTCTACAAGATCTGTACATTGATTGAAAGATCAAAGTCACTTTCAGTGTAGTAAATGGCCTCTGAATGCATTGTACTCGGGAAAACCTGTCGATTTGCGCATGTATTTAAAGGGTAAAGTGACCCATTATGAAACTTTTTCATCGCCAAGATCCTTGTTATTGTGTCCCACGGCTTTGATTTGCTTATTCATGAAGCCCCAATGACATTAAAACGATAATGGATGACCTTGCATTTTCGTCAAAATTTCAACCATGGCCAAAGGGACGGGTGAAATAGCTCAAGTGATGTAGTTGGATGTTCCTTCAAATGGCCATAACCTCGTAGCCATGTGTCCTAGCGTGATGATTAAGACAGTTTTGGAAAGGTATTGAAGTGGTCTACAAGATCTGTACATTGATTGAAAGATCAAAGTCACTTTCAGTGTAGTAAATGGCCTCTGAATGCATTGTACTCGGGAAAACCTGTCGATTTGAGCATGTGTTTAAAGGGTATTATGAAACTTTTTCATCGCCAAGATCCTTGTTATTGTGTCCCAGGGCTTTGGTTGGCTTATTCATGAAGGCCCAATGACATAAAAACGATAATGGATGACCTTGCTTTTTCGTCAAAATTTCAACCATGGCCATAGGGACGGGTGAAATAGCTCAAGTGATGTAGTTGGATGTTCCTTCAAATGGCCATAACTTCGTAGCCATGTGTCCTTGCGTGATGATTAAGACAGTTTTGGAAAGGTCTTGAAGTGTTCTATAAGATCTGTACAAAGGTTAAAAGATCAAATTCATTTTTAGTCTAGTAAATTGCCTCTGAATGCATTGTACTCGGGAAACCCTGTCAATTTGAGCATGTATTTAAAGGGTATTATGAAACTTTTTCATCGCCAAGATCCTTGTTATTGTGTCCCAGGGCTTTGATTTGCTTATTCATGAAGGCCCAATGACATAAAAACGATAATGGATGACCTTGCATTTTCGTCAAAATTTCAACCATGGCCATAGGGACGGGTGAAATAGCTCAAGTGATGTAGTTGGATGTTCCTTCAAATGGCCATAACTTCGTAGCCATGTGTCCTAGCGTGATGATTAAGACAGTTTTGGAAAGGTATTGAAGTGGTCTACAAGATCTGTACATTGATTGAAAGATCAAAGTCACTTTCAGTGTAGTAAATGGCCTCTGAATGCATTGTACTCGGGAAAACCTGTCGATTTGAGCATGTATTTAAAGGGTAAAGTGACCCATTATGAAACTTTTTCATCGCCAAGATCCTTGTTATTGTGTCCCAGGGCTTTGGTTTGCTTATTCATGAAGGCCCAGTGACATAAAAACGATAATGGATGACCTTGCATTTTCGTCAAAATTTCAACCATGGCCATAGGGACGGGTGAAATAGCTCAAGTGATGTAGTTGGATGTTCCTTCAAATGGCCATAACTTCGTAGCCATGTGTCCTAGCGTGATGATTAAGACAGTTTTGGAAAGGTATTGAAGTGGTCTACAAGATCTGTACAAAGGTTAAAAGATCAAATTCATTTTTAGTCTAGTAAATCGCCTTTGAATGCATTGTACTCGGGAAAACCTGTCAATTTGAGCATGTGTTTAAAGGGTATTATGAAACTTTTTCATCGCCAAGATCCTTGTTATTGTGTCCCAGGGCTTTGATTTGCTTATTCATGAAGGCCCAATGACATAAAAACGATAATGGATGACCTTGCATTTTCGTCAAAATTTCAACCATGGCCATAGGGACGGGTGAAATAGCTCAAGTGATGTAGTTGGATGTTCCTTCAAATGGCCATAACCTCGTAGCCATGTGTCCTAGCGTGATGATTAAGACAGTTTTGGAAAGGTATTGAAGTGGTCTACAAGATCTGTACATTGATTGAAAGATCAAAGTCACTTTCAGTGTAGTAAATGGCCTCTGAATGCATTGTACTCGGGAAAACCTGTCGATTTGAGCATGTGTTTAAAGGGTATTATGAAACTTTTTCATCGCCAAGATCCTTGTTATTGTGTCCCAGGGCTTTGATTTGCTTATTCATGAAGGCGCAATGACATAAAAACGATAATGGATGACCTTGCATTTTTGTCAAAATTTCAACCATGGCCATAGGGACGGGTTAGAAAGCTCAAGTGATGTAGTTGGATGTTCCTTCAAATGGCCATAGCTTCGTAGCCATGTGGCCTAGCGTGATGATTAAGACAGTTTTGGAAAGGTATTGAAGTGGTCTACAAGATCTATACATTGATTGAAAGATCAAAGTCACTTTCAGTGTAGTAAATGGCCTCTGAATGCATTGTACTTGGGAAAACCTGTCAATTTGAGCATGTGTTTAAAGGGTAATATGACCCATAAAGGTTAAGCTAAGAGCAAAGGAACATATAGTAAATTGCCTCTGAAGTTGAAGGTTTTGTGGAAAGTCTTCAAATGTGCTTCGGGGGACTATGACCCAGTATGAAACTTTTTCATCGCCAAGATCCTTGTTATTGTGTCCCAGGGCTTTGGTTTGCTTATTCATGAAGGCGCAATGACATAAAAAACGATAATGGATGACCTTGCATTTTCGTCAAAATTTCAACCATGGCCATAGGGACGGGTGAAAAAGCTCAAGTGATGTAGTTGGATGTTCCTTCAAATGGCCATAACTTCGTAGCCATGTGTCCTAGCGTGATGATTAAGACAGTTTTGGAAAGGTATTGAAGTGGTCTACAAGATCTATACATTGATTGAAAGATCAAAGTCACTTTCAGTGTATTAAATGGCCTCTGAATGCATTGTACTCGGGAAAACCTGTCGATTTGAGCATGTGTTTAAAGGGTATTATGAATTATATGGTATTATATTATGTTCCTTCAAATGGCCATAACCTCGTAGCCATGTGTCCTTGCGTGATGATTAAGACAGTTTTGGAAAGGTATTGAAGTGTTCTACAAGATCTGTACAAAGGTTAAAAGATCAAATTCATTTTTAGTCTAGTAAATGGCCTCTGAATGCATTGTACTCGGGAAAACCTGTCAATTTGAGCATGTGTTTAAAGGGTATTATGAAACTTTTTCTTCGCCAAGATCCTTGTTATTGTGTCCCAGGGCTTTGGTTTGCTTATTCATGAAGGCCCAATGACATAAAAACGATAATGGACCTTGCATTTTCGTCAAAATTTCAACCATGGCCATAGGGACGGGTGAAATAGCTCAAGTGATGTAGTTGGATGTTCCTTCAAATGGCCATAGCTTCGTAGCCATGTGTCCTAGCGTGATGAATAAGACAGTTTTGGAAAGGTATTGAAGTGGTCTACAAGATCTGTACATTAATTAAAAGATCAAAGTCACTTTCAGTGTAGTAAATGGCCTCTGAATGCATTGTACTTGGGAAAACCTGTCGATTTGAGCATGTATTTAAAGGGTAAAGTGACCCATTATGAAACTTTTTCATCGCCAAGATCCTTGTTATTGTGTCCCAGGGCTTTGGTTTGCTTATTCATGAAGGCCCAATGACATAAAAACGATAATGGATGACCTTGCATTTTCGTCAAAATTTCAACCATGGCCATAGGGACGGGTGAAAAAGCTCAAGTGATGTAGTTGGATGTTCCTTCAAATGGCCATAACTTCGTAGCCATGTGTCTTTGCGTGATGATTAAGACAGTTTTGGAAAGGTATTGAAGTGTTCTACAAGATCTGTACAAAGGTTAAAAGATCAAATTCATTTTTAGTCTAGTAAATGGCCTCTGAATGCATTGTACTCGGGAAAACCTGTCAATTTGAGCATGTGTTTAAAGGGTATTATGAAACTTTTTCATCGCCAAGATCCTTGTTATTGTGTCCCAGGGCTTTGGTTTGCTTATTCATGAAGGCCCAATGACATAAAAACGATAATGGATGACCTTGCATTTTCGTCAAAATTTCAACCATGGCCATAGGGACGGGTGAAAAAGCTCAAGTGATGTAGTTGGATGTTCCTTCAAATGGCCATGACTTCGTAGCCATGTGTCCTTGCGTGATGATTAAGACAGTTTTGGAAAGGTATTGAAGTGTTCTACAAGAGCTGTACAAAGGTTAAAAGATCAAATTCATTTTTAGTCTAGTAAATCGCCTCTGAATGCATTGTACTCGGGAAAACCTGTCAATTTGAGCATGTGTTTAAAGGGTATTATGAAACTTTTTCATCGCCAAGATCCTTGTTATTGTGTCCCAGGGCTTTGGTTTGCTTATTCATGAAGGCGCAATGACATAAAAACGATAATGGATGACCTTGCATTTTCGTCAAAATTTCAACCATGGCCATAGGGACGGGTGAAATAGCTCAAGTGATGTAGTTGGATGTTCCTTCAAATGGCCATAACTTCGTAGCCATGTGTCCTTGCGTGATGATTAAGACAGTTTTGGAAAGGTATTGAAGTGGTCTACAAGATCTGTACATAGGTTTAAAGATCAAATTCACTTTTAGTCTAGTAAATCGCCTCTGAATGCATTGTACTCGGGAAAACCTGTCAATTTGAGCATGTGTTTAAAGGGTATTATGAAACTTTTTCATCGCCAAGATCCTTGTTATTGTGTCCCAGGGCTTTGGTTTGCTTATTCATGAAGGCCCAATGACATAAAAACGATAATGGATGACCTTGCATTTTCGTCAAAATTTCAACCATGGCCATAGGGACGGGTTAGAAAGCTCAAGTGATGTAGTTGGATGTTCCTTCAAATGGCCATAACTTCGTAGCCATGTGTCCTTGCGTGATGATTAAGACAGTTTTGGAAAGGTATTGAAGTAGTTTACAAGATCTGTACAAAGGTTAAAAGATCAAATTCACTTTTAGTCTAGTAAATCGCCTCTGAATGCATTGTACTCGGGAAAACCTGTCAATTTGAGCATGTGTTTAAAGGGTATTATGAAACTTTTTCATCGCCAAGATCCTTGTTATTGTGTCCCAGGGCTTTGGTTTGCTTATTCATGAAGGCTCAATGACATAAAAACGATAATGGATGACCTTGCATTTTCGTCAAAATTTCAACCATGGCCATAGGGACGGGTTAGAAAGCTCAAGTGATGTAGTTGGATGTTCCTTCAAATGGCCATAACTTCGTAGCCATGTGTCCTAGCGTGATGATTAAGACAGTTTTGGAAAGGTATTGAAGTGGTCTACAGGATCTGTACAAAGGTTTAAAGATCAAATTCACTTTTAGTCTAGTAAATCGCCTCTGAATGCATTGTACTCGGGAAAACCTGTCAATTTGAGCATGTGTTTAAAGGGTATTATGAAACTTTTTCATCGCCAAGATCCTTGTTATTGTGTCCCAGGGCTTTGGTTTGCTTATTCATGAAGGCGCAATGACATAAAAACGATAATGGATGACCTTGCATTTTCGTCAAAATTTCAACCATGGCCATAGGGACGGGTGAAAAAGCTCAAGTGATGTAGTTGGATGTTCCTTCAAATGGCCATAACTTCGTAGCCATGTGTCCTTGCGTGATGATTAAGACAGTTTTGGAAAGGTATTGAAGTAGTTTACAAGATCTGTACATTAATTAAAAGATCAAAGTCACTTTCAGTGTAGTAAATGGCCTCTGAGTGCATTGTACTCGGGAAAACCTATCGATTTGAGCATGTATTTAAAGGGTAAAGTGACCCATTATGAAACTTTTTCATCGCCAAGATCCTTGTTATTGTGTCCCAGGGCTTTGATTTGCTTATTCATGAAGGCCCAATGACATAAAAACGATAATGGATGACCTTGCATTTTCGTCAAAATTTCAACCATGGCCATAGGGACGGGTGAAAAAGCTCAAGTGATGTAGTTGGATGTTCCTTCAAATGGCCATAACCTCGTAGCCATGTGTCCTAGCGTGATGAATAAGACAGTTTTGGAAAGGTATTGAAGTGGTCTACAAGATCTGTACAAAGGTTAAAAGATCAAATTCACTTTTAGTCTAGTAAATCGCCTCTGAATGCATTGTACTCGGGAAAACCTGTCAATTTGAGCATGTGTTTAAAGGGTATTATGAAACTTTTTCATCGCCAAGATCCTTGTTATTGTGTCCCAGGGCTTTGGTTTGCTTATTCATGAAGGCTCAATGACATAAAAACGATAATGGATGACCTTGCATTTTCGTCAAAATTTCAACCATGGCCATAGGGACGGGTGAAATAGCTCAAGTGATGTAGTTGGATGTTCCTTCAAATGGCCATAGCTTCGTAGCAATGTGGCCTAGCGTGATGATTAAGACAGTTTTGGAAAGGTATTGAAGTGGTCTACAAGATCTGTACAAAGGTTAAAAGATCAAATTCATTTTTAGTCTAGTAAATCGCCTCTGAATGCATTGTACTCGGGGAAACCTGTCAATTTGAGCATGTGTTTAAAGGGTATTAAGAAACTTTTTCATCGCCAAGATCCTTGTTATTGTGTCCCAGGGCTTTGGTTTGCTTATTCATGAAGGCCCAATGACATAAAAACGATAATGGATGACCTTGCATTTTCGTCAAAATTTCAACCATGGCCATAGGGACGGGTGAAATAGCTCAAGTGATGTAGTTGGATGTTCCTTCAAATGGCCATAGCTTCGTAGCAATGTGGCCTAGCGTGATGATTAAGACAGTTTTGGAAAGGTATTGAAGTGGTCTACAAGATCTGTACAAAGGTTAAAAGATCAAATTCATTTTTAGTCTAGTAAATCGCCTCTGAATGCATTGTACTCGGGGAAACCTGTCAATTTGAGCATGTGTTTAAAGGGTATTAAGAAACTTTTTCATCGCCAAGATCCTTGTTATTGTGTCCCAGGGCTTTGGTTTGCTTATTCATGAAGGCCCAATGACATAAAAACGATAATGGATGACCTTGCATTTTCGTCAAAATTTCAACCATGGCCATAGGGACGGGTGAAAAAGCTCAAGTGATGTAGTTGGATGTTCCTTCAAATGGCCATAACTTCGTAGCCATGTGTCCTTGCGTGATGATTAAGACAGTTTTGGAAAGGTATTGTAGTGTTCTACAAGATCTGTACAAAGGTTAAAAGATCAAATTCATTTTTAGTCTAGTAAATCGCCTCTGAATGCATTGTACTCGGGAAAACCTGTCAATTGGAGCATGTGTTTAAAGGGTATTATGAAACTTTTTCATCGCCAAGATCCTTGTTATTGTGTCCCAGGGCTTTGATTTGCTTATTCATGAAGGCCCAATGACATAAAAACGATAATGGATGACCTTGCATTTTCGTCAAAATTTCAACCATGGCCATGAGGACGGGTGAAAAAGCTCAAGTGATGTAGTTGGATGTTCCTTCAAATGGCCATAATTTCGTAGCCATGTGTCCTTGCGTGATGATTAAGACAGTTTTGGAAAGGTATTGAAGTGTTCTACAAGATCTGTACATAGGTTAAAAGATCAAATTCACTTTTAGTCTAGTAAATGGCCTCTGAATGCATTGTACTCGGGAAAACCTGTCAATTTGAGCATGTGTTTAAAGGGTATTATGAAACTTTTTCATCGCCAAGATCCTTGTTATTGTGTCCCAGGGCTTTGGTTTGCTTATTCATGAAGGCCCAATGACATAAAAACGATAATGGATGACCTTGCATTTTCGTCAAAATTTCAACCATGGCCATAGGGACGGGTGAAAAAGCTCAAGTGATGTAGTTGGATGTTCCTTCAAATGGCCATGACTTCGTAGCCATGTGTCCTTGCGTGATGATTAAGACAGTTTTGGAAAGGTATTGAAGTGTTCTACAAGATCTGTACAAAGGTTAAAAGATCAAATTCATTTTTAGTCTAGTAAATCGCCTCTGAATGCATTGTACTCGGGAAAACCTGTCAATTTGAGCATGTGTTTAAAGGGTATTATGAAACTTTTTCATCGCCAAGATCCTTGTTATTGTGTCCCAGGGCTTTGGTTTGCTTATTCATGAAGGCCCAATGACATAAAAACGATAATGGATGACCTTGCATTTTCGTCAAAATTTCAACCATGGCCATAGGGACGGGTGAAATAGCTCAAGTGATGTAGTTGGATGTTCCTTCAAATGGCCATAACTTCGTAGCCATGTGTCCTAGCATGATGATTAAGACAGTTTTGGAAAGGTATTGAAGTGTTCTACAAGATCTAAACATTGGTTAAAAGATCAAATTCATTTTTAGTCTAGTAAATCGCCTCTGAATGCATTGTACTCGGGAAAACCTGTCAATTTGAGCATGTGTTTAAAGGGTATTATGAAACTTTTTCATCGCCAAGATCCTTGTTATTGTGTCCCAGGGCTTTGGTTTGCTTATTCATGAAGGCCCAATGACATAAAAACGATTATGGATGACCTTGCATTTTCGTCAAAATTTCAACCATGGCCATAGGGACGGGTGAAAAAGCTCAAGTGATGTAGTTGGATGTTCCTTCAAATGGCCATAACTTCGTAGCCATGTGTCCTTGCGTGATGATTAAGACAGTTTTGGAAAGGTATTGAAGTGTTCTACAAGATCTGTACAAAGGTTAAAAGATCAAATTCATTTTTAGTCTAGTAAATCGCCTCTGAATGCATTGTACTCGGGAAAACCTGTCGATTTGAGCATGTATTTAAAGGGTAAAGTGACCCATTATGAAACTTTTTCATCGCCAAGATCCTTGTTATTGTGTCTCAGGGCTTTGGTTTGCTTATTCATGAAGGCCCAATGACATAAAAACGATAATGGATGACCTTGCATTTTCGTCAAAATTTCAACCATGGCCATAGGGACGGGTGAAATAGCTCAAGTGATGTAGTTGGATGTTCCTTCAAATGGCCATAACTTCGTAGCCATGTGTCCTTGCGTGATGATTAAGACAGTTTTGGAAAGGTATTGAAGTGTTCTACAAGATCTGTACAAAGGTTAAAAGATCAAATTCATTTTTAGTCTAGTAAATCGCCTCTGAATGCATTGTACTCGGGAAAACCTGTCAATTTGAGCATGTGTTTAAAGGGTATTATGAAACTTTTTCATCGCCAAGATCCTTGTTATTGTGTCCCAGGGCTTTGGTTTGCTTATTCATGAAGGCCCAATGACATAAAACCGATAATGGATGACCTTGCATTTTCGTCAAAATTTCAACCATGGCCATAGGGACGGGTGAAATAGCTCAAGTGATGTAGTTGGATGTTCCTTCAAATGGCCATAGCTTCGTAGCCATGTGTCCTTGCGTGATGATTAAGACAGTTTTGGAAAGGTATTGAAGTGTTCTACAAGATCTGTACATAGGTTTAAAGATCAAATTCACTTTTAGTCTAGTAAATGGCCTCTGAATGCATTGTACTCGGGAAAACCTGTCAATTTGAGCATGTGTTTAAAGGGTATTATGAAACTTTTTCATCGCCAAGATCCTTGTTATTGTGTCCCAGGGCTTTGGTTTGCTTATTCATGAAGCCCCAATGACATAAAAACGATAATGGATGACCTTGCATTTTCGTCAAAATTTCAACCATGGCCATAGGGACGGGTGAAATAGCTCAAGTGATGTAGTTGGATGTTCCTTCAAATGGCCATAACTTCGTAGCCATGTGTCCTAGCATGATGATAAAGACAGTTTTGGAAAGGTATTGAAGTGTTCTACAAGATCTGTACATAGGTTTAAAGATCAAATTCACTTTTAGTCTAGTAAATGGCCTCTGAATGCATTGTACTCGGGAAAACCTGTCAATTTGAGCATGTGTTTAAAGGGTATTATGAAACTTTTTCATCGCCAAGATCCTTGTTATTGTGTCCCAGGGCTTTGGTTTGCTTATTCATGAAGGCCCAATGACATAAAAACGATTATGGATGACCTTGCATTTTCGTCAAAATTTCAACCATGGCCATAGGGACGGGTGAAAAAGCTCAAGTGATGTAGTTGGATGTTCCTTCAAATGGCCATAGCTTCGTAGCCATGTGGCCTAGCATGATGATTAAGACAGTTTTGGAAAGGTATTGAAGTGTTCTACAAGATCTGTACATAGGTTTAAAGATCAAATTCACTTTTAGTCTAGTAAATGGCCTCTGAATGCATTGTACTCGGGAAAACCTGTCAATTTGAGCATGTGTTTAAAGGGTAAAGTGACCCATTATGAAACTTTTTCATCGCCAAGATCCTTGTTATTGTGTCCCAGGGCTTTGATTTGCTTATTCATGAAGGCCCAGTGACATAAAAACGATAATGGATGACCTTGCATTTTCGTCAAAATTTCAACCATGGCCATAGGGACGGGTGAAATAGCTCAAGTGATGTAGTTGGATGTTCCTTCAAATGGCCATAACTTCGTAGCCATGTGTCCTAGCATGATGATTAAGACAGTTTTCGAAAGGTATTGAAGTGTTCTACAAGATCTGTACAAAGGTTAAAAGATCAAATTCATTTTTAGTCTAGTAAATCGCCACTGAATGCATTGTACTCGGGAAAACCTGTCAATTTGAGCATGTGTTTAAAGGGTATTATGAAACTTTTTCATCGCCAAGATCCTTGTTTTTGTGTCCCAGGGCTTTGATTTGCTTATTCATGAAGGCCCAGTGACATAAAAACGATAATGGATGACCATGCATTTTCGTCAAAATTTCAACCATGGCCATAGGGACGGGTGAAATAGCTCAAGTGATGTAGTTGGATGTTCCTTCAAATGGCCATAGCTTCGTAGCCATGTGGCCTAGCGTGATGATTAAGACAGTTTTGGAAAGGTATTGAAGTGGTCTACAAGATCTGTACAAAGGTTAAAAGATCAAATTCATTTTTAGTCTAGTAAATCGCCTCTGAATGCATTGTACTCGGGAAAACCTGTCAATTTGAGCATGTGTTTAAAGGGTATTATGAAACTTTTTCATCGCCAAGATCCTTGTTATTGTGTCCCAGGGCTTTTATTTGCTTATTCATGAAGGCGCAATGACATAAAAACGATAATGGATGACCTTGCATTTTCGTCAAAATTTCAACCATGGCCATAGGGACGGGTGAAATAGCTCAAGTGATGTAGTTGGATGTTCCTTCAAATGGCCATAACTTCGTAGCCATGTGTCCTAGCGTGATGATTAAGACAGTTTTGGAAAGGTTTTGAAGTGTTCTACTAGATCTGTACAAAGGTTAAAAGATCAAAGTCATTTTTAGTCTAGTAAATCGCCTCTGAATGCATTGTACTCGGGATACCCTGTCAATTTGAGCATGTGTTTAAAGGGTATTATGAAACTTTTTCATCGCCAAGATCCTTGTTATTGTGTCCCAGGGCTTTGGTTTGCTTATTCATGAAGGCCCAATGACATAAAAACGATAATGGATGACCTTGCATTTTCGTCAAAATTTCAACCATGGCCATAGGGACGGGTGAAATAGCTCAAGTGATGTAGTTGGATGTTCCTTCAAATGGCCATAGCTTCGTAGCCATGTGGCCTAGCGTGATGATTAATACAGTTTTGGAAAGGTATTGAAGTGTTCTACAAGATCTGTATAAAGGTTAAAAGATCAAATTCATTTTTAGTCTAGTAAATCGCCTCTGAATGCATTGTACTCGGGATACCCTGTCAATTTGAGCATGTGTTTAAAGGGTATTATGAAACTTTTTCATCGCCAAGATCCTTGTTATTGTGTCCCAGGGCTTTTATTTGCTTATTCATGAAGGCGCAATGACATAAAAACGATAATGGATGACCTTGCATTTTCGTCAAAATTTCAACCATGGCCATAGGGACGGGTGAAATAGCTCAAGTGATGTAGTTGGATGTTCCTTCAAATGGCCATAACTTCGTAGCCATGTGTCCTAGCGTGATGATTAAGACAGTTTTGGAAAGGTTTTGAAGTGTTCTACTAGATCTGTACAAAGGTTAAAAGATCAAAGTCATTTTTAGTCTAGTAAATCGCCTCTGAATGCATTGTACTCGGGATACCCTGTCAATTTGAGCATGTGTTTAAAGGGTATTATGAAACTTTTTCATCGCCAAGATCCTTGTTATTGTGTCCCAGGGCTTTGATTTGCTTATTCATGAAGGCGCAATGACATAAAAACGATAATGGATGACCTTGCATTTTCGTCAAAATTTCAACCATGGCCATAGGGACGGGTGAAATAGCTCAAGTGATGTAGTTGGATGTTCCTTCAAATGGCCATAACCTCGTAGCCATGTGTCCTAGCGTGATGATTAAGACAGTTTTGGAAAGGTATTGAAGTGGTCTACAAGATCTGTACATTGATTGAAAGATCAAAGTCACTTTCAGTGTAGTAAATGGCCTCTGAATGCATTGTACTCGGGAAAACCTGTCGATTTGCGCATGTATTTAAAGGGTAAAGTGACCCATTATGAAACTTTTTCATCGCCAAGATCCTTGTTATTGTGTCCCAGGGCTTTGATTTGCTTATTCATGATGGCCCAATGACATAAAAACGATAATGGATGACCTTGCATTTTCGTCAAAATTTCAACCATGGCCATAGGGACGGGTTAGAAAGCTCAAGTGATGTAGTTGGATGTTCCTTCAAATGGCCATAACCTCGTAGCCATGTGTCCTAGCGTGATGATTAAGACAGTTTTGGAAAGTTATTGAAGTGGTCTACAAGATCTGTACAAAGGTTAAAAGATCAAATTCATTTTTAGTCTAGTAAATCGCCTCTGAATGCATTGTACTCGGGAAAACCTGTCAATTGGAGCATGTGTTTAAAGGGTATTATGAAACTTTTTCATCGCCAAGATCCTTGTTATTGTGTCCCAGGGCTTTGATTTGCTTATTCATGAAGGCCCAATGACATAAAAACGATAATGGATGACCTTGCATTTTCGTCAAAATTTCAACCATGGCCATAGGGACGGGTGAAAAAGCTCAAGTGATGTAGTTGGATGTTCCTTCAAATGGCCATAACTTCGTAGCCATGTGTCCTTGCGTGATGATTAAGACAGTTTTGGAAAGGTATTGAAGTGTTCTACAAGATCTGTACAAAGTTTAAAGATCAAATTCATTTTTAGTCTAGTAAATCGCCTTTGAATGCATTGTACTCGGGAAAACCTGTCGATTTGAGCATGTATTTAAAGGGTATTATGAAACTTTTTCATCGCCAAGATCCTTGTTATTGTGTCCCAGGGCTTTGATTTGCTTATTCATGAAGGCCCAATGACATAAAAACGATAATGGATGACCTTGCATTTTCGTCAAAATTTCAACCATGGCCATAGGGACGGGTTAGAAAGCTCAAGTGATGTAGTTGGATGTTCCTTCAAATGGCCATAACTTCGTAGCCATGTGTCCTAGCATGATGATTAAGACAGTTTTGGAAAGGTATTGAAGTAGTATACAAGATCTGTACATAGGTTTAAAGATCAAAGTCACTTTCAGTGTAGTAAATGGCCTCTGAATGCATTGTACTCGGGAAAACCTGTCGATTTGAGCATGTATTTAAAGGGTAAAGTGACCCATTATGAAACTTTTTCATCGCCAAGATCCTTGTTATTGTGTCCCAGGGCTTTGGTTTGCTTATTCATGAAGGCGCAATGACATAAAAACGATAATGGATGACCTTGCATTTTCGTCAAAATTTCAACCATGGCCATAGGGACGGGTGAAAAAGCTCAAGTGATGTAGTTGGATGTTCCTTCAAATGGCCATAACTTCGTAGCCATGTGGCCTAGCGTGATCATTAAGACAGTTTTGGAAAGGTATTGAAGTGTTCTACAAGATCTGTACAAAGGTTAAAAGATCAAATTCAGTTTTAGTCTAGTAAATCGCCTCTGAATGCTTTGTACTCGGGAAAACTTGTCAATTTGAGCATGTGTTTAAAGGGTATTATGAAACTTTTTCATCGCCAAGATCCTTGTTATTGTGTCCCAGGGCTTTGGTTTGCTTATTCATGAAGGCCCAATGACATAAAAACGATAATGGATGACCTTGCATTTTCGTCAAAATTTCAACCATGGCCATAGGGACGGGTGAAAAAGCTCAAGTGATGTAGTTGGATGTTCCTTCAAATGGCCATAACTTCGTAGCCATGTGTCCTTGCGTGATGATTAAGACAGTTTTGGAAAGGTATTGAAGTGTTCTACAAGATCTGTACAAAGGTTAAAAGATCAAATTCAGTTTTAGTCTAGTAAATCGCCTCTGAATGCTTTGTACTCGGGAAAACTTGTCAATTTGAGCATGTGTTTAAAGGGTATTATGAAACTTTTTCATCGCCAAGATCCTTGTTATTGTGTCACAGGGCTTTGGTTTGCTTATTCATGAAGGCCCAATGACATAAAAACGATAATGGATGACCTTGCATTTTCGTCAAAATTTCAACCATGGCCATAGGGACGGGTGAAATAGCTCAAGTGATGTAGTTGGATGTTCCTTCAAATGGCCATAACTTCGTAGCCATGTGTCCTTGCGTGATGATTAAGACAGTTTTGGAAAGGTATTGAAGTGGTCTACAAGATCTGTACAAAGGTTAAAAGATCAAATTCATTTTTAGTCTAGTAAATCGCCTCTGAATGCATTGTACTCGGGAAAACCTGTCAATTTGAGCATGTATTTAAAGGGTATTATGAAACTTTTTCATCGCCAAGATCCTTGTTATTGTGTCCCAGGGCTTTGGTTTGCTTATTCATGAAGGCCCAATGACATAAAAACGATAATGGATGACCTTGCATTTTCGTCAAAATTTCAACCATGGCCATAGGGACGGGTGAAAAAGCTCAAGTGATGTAGTTGGATGTTCCTTCAAATGGCCATAACTTCGTAGCCATGTGGCCTAGCGTGATCATTAAGACAGTTTTGGAAAGGTATTGAAGTGTTCTACAAGATCTGTACAAAGCTTAAAAGATCAAATTCATTTTTAGTCTAGTAAATCGCCTCTGAATGCATTGTACTCGGGAAAACCTGTCAATTTGAGCATGTGTTTAAAGGGTATTATGAAACTTTTTCATCGCCAAGATCCTTGTTATTGTGTCCCAGGGCTTTGGTTTGCTTATTCATGAAGGCGCAATGACATAAAAACGATAATGGATGACCTTGCATTTTCGTCAAAATTTCAACCATGGCCATAGGGACGGGTTAGAAAGCTCAAGTGATGTAGTTGGATGTTCCTTCAAATGGCCATAACTTCGTAGCCATGTGTCCTAGCATGATGATTAAGACAGTTTTGGAAAGGTATTGAAATAGTTTACAAGATCTGTACATAGGTTGAAAGATCAAAGTCATTTTTAGTGTAGTAAATGGCCTCTGAATGCATTGTACTCGGGAAAACCTGTCGATTTGAGCATGTGTTTAAAGGGTGTTATGAAACTTTTTCATCGCCAAGATCCTTGTTATTGTGTCCCAGGGCTTTGGTTTGCTTATTCATGAAGGCCCAATGACATAAAAACGATAATGGATGACCTTGCATTTTCGTCAAAATTTCAACCATGGCCATAGGGACGGGTGAAATAGCTCAAGTGATGTAGTTGGATGTTCCTTCAAATGGCCATAACCTCGTAGCCATGTGTCCTTGCGTGATGATTAAGACAGTTTTGGAAAGGTTTTAAAGTGGTCTACAAGATCTGTACAAAGGTTAAAAGATCAAATTCATTTTTAGTCTAGTAAATCGCCTCTGAATGCATTGTACTCGGGAAAACCTGTCAATTTGAGCATGTGTTTAAAGGGTATTATGAAACTTTTTCTTCGCCAAGATCCTTGTTATTGTGTCCCAGGGCTTTGGTTTGCTTATTCATGAAGGTCCAATGACATAAAAACGATAATGGATGACCTTGCATTTTCGTCAAAATTTCAACCATGGCCATAGGGACGGGTGAAATAGCTCAAGTGATGTAGTTGGATGTTCCTTCAAATGGCCATGACTTCGTAGCCATGTGTCCTTGCGTGATGATTAAGACAGTTTTGGAAAGGTATTGAAGTGTTCTACAAGATCTGTACAAAGGTTAAAAGATCAAATTCATTTTTAGTCTAGTAAATCGCCTCTGAATGCATTGTACTCGGGAAAACCTGTCAATTTGAGCATGTGTTTAAAGGGTATTATGAAACTTTTTCATCGCCAAGATCCTTGTTATTGTGTTTCAGGGCTTTGGTTTGCTTATTCATGAAGGCCCAATGACATAAAAACGATAATGGATGACCTTGCATTTTCGTCAAAATTTCAACCATGGCCATAGGGACGGGTGAAAAAGCTCAAGTGATGTAGTTGGATGTTCCTTCAAATGGCCATAACTTCGTAGCCATGTGTCCTTGCGTGATGATTAAGACAGTTTTGGAAAGGTATTGAAGTGTTCTACAAGATCTGTGCAAAGGTTAAAAGATCAAAGTCATTTTTAGTGTAGTAAATGGCCTCTGAATGCATTGTACTCGGGAAACCCTGTCAATTTGAGCATGTGTTTAAAGGGTATTATGAAACTTTTTCATCGCCAAGATCCTTGTTATTGTGTCCCAGGGCTTTGGTTTGCTTATTCATGAAGGCCCAATGACATAAAAACGATAATGGATGACCTTGCATTTTCGTCAAAATTTCAACCATGGCCATAGGGACGGGTGAAATAGCTCAAGTGATGTAGTTGGATGTTCCTTCAAATGACCATAGCTTCGTAGCCATGTGGCCTAGCGTGATGATTAAGACAGTTTTGGAAAGGTATTGAAGTGGTCTACAAGATCTGTACATAGGTTTAAAGATCAAATTCACTTTTAGTCTAGTAAATGGCCTCTGAATGCATTGTACTCGGGAAAACCTGTCAATTTGAGCATGTGTTTAAAGGGTATTATGAAACTTTTTCATCGCCAAGATCCTTGTTATTGTGTCCCAGGGCTTTGGTTTGCTTATTCATGAAGGCCCAATGACATAAAAACGAAAATGGATGACCTTGCATTTTCGTCAAAATTTCAACCATGGCCATAGGGACGGGTGAAAAAGCTCAAGTGATGTAGTTGGATGTTCCTTCAAATGGCCATGACTTCGTAGCCATGTGTCCTTGCGTGATGATTAAGACAGTTTTGGAAAGGTATTGAAGTGTTCTACAAGATCTGTACAAAGGTTAAAAGATCAAATTCATTTTTAGTCTAGTAAATCGCCTCTGAATGCATTGTACTCGGGAAAACCTGTCAATTTGAGCATGTGTTTAAAGGGTATTATGAAACTTTTTCATCGCCAAGATCCTTGTTATTGTGTCCCAGGGCTTTGGTTTGCTTATTCATGAAGGCCCAATGACATAAAAACGATAATGGATGACCTTGCATTTTCGTCAAAATTTCAAACATGGCCATAGGGACGGGTGAAATAGCTCAAGTGATGTAGTTGGATGTTCCTTCAAATGGCCATAACTTTGTAGCCATGTGGCCTAGCGTGATGATTAAGACAGTTTTGGAAAGGTTTTGAAGTGGTCTACAAGATCTGTACAAAGGTTAAAAGATCAAATTCATTTTTAGTCTAGTAAATGGCCTCTGAATGCATTGTACTCGGGAAAACCTGTCGATTTGAGCATGTATTTAAAGGGTAAAGTGACCCATTATGAAACTTTTTCATCGCCAAGATCCTTGTTATTGTGTCCCAGGGCTTTGGTTTGCTTATTCATGAAGGCGCAATGACATAAAAACGATAATGGATGACCTTGCATTTTCGTCAAAATTTCAACCATGGCCATAGGGACGGGTGAAATAGCTCAAGTGATGTAGTTGGATGTTCCTTCAAATGGCCATAACTTCGTAGCCATGTGTCCTAGCATGATGATTAAGACAGTTTTGGAAAGGTATTGAAGTGTTCTACAAGATCTGTACAAAGGTTAAAAGATCAAATTCACTTTTAGTCTAGTAAATGGCCTCTGAATGCATTGTACTCGGGAAAACCTGTCAATTTGAGCATGTGTTTAAAGGGTAATATGACCCATAAAGGTTAAGCTCAGAGCAAAGGAACATATAGTAAATTGCCTCTGAAGTTGAAGGTTTTGTGGAAAGTCTTCAAATGTGCTTCGGGGGACTATGACCCATTATGAAACTTTTACATCGCCAAGATCCTTGTTATTGTGTCCCAGGGCTTTGATTTGCTTATTCATGAAGCCTCAATGGCATAAGAACGATAATGAATGACCTTGCATTTTCGTCAAACATTCAAACATGGCCATGGGGACGGATGAGAAAGCTCAAGTGATGTAGTTGGATGTTCCTTCAAATGGCCATAACTTCGTAGCCATGTGTCCTAGCGTGATGATTGAGACAGTTTTGGGAAGGTATTGAAGTGGTCTACAAGATCTGCGCATAGGTTTAAAGATCAGAGTCACTGGTAGCCTAGTAAATGGCCTCTGAATGCATTGTACTCGGGAAAACCTGTCAATTTGAGCATGTTTTTAAAGGGTAATATGACCCATAAAGGTTAAGCTCAGAGCAAAGGAACATATAGTAAATTGCCTCTGAAGTTGAAGGTTTTGTGGAAAGTCTTCAAATGTGCTTCGGGGGACTATGACCCAGTATGAAACTTTTACATCGCCAAGATCCTTGTTATTGTGTCCCAGGGCTTTGATTTGCTTATTCATGAAGCCTCAATGGCATAAGAACGATAATGAATGACCTTGCATTTTCGTCAAACATTCAAGCATGGCCATGGGGACGGATGAGAAAGCTGTTTTCAAGAAAAAACACCTCTAACTTTAAACGGCCATAACTTTTGAACTAGAAGAGCTAGAGACATAATCTTTTCACCGTTGGATAGGATATTAAAAATTGCGAAGCAAGTTTACCCATAAAGGTTAAGCTCAGAGCAAAGGAACATATAGTAAATTGCCTCTGAAGTTGAAGGTTTTGTGGAAAGTCTTCAAATGTGCTTCGGGGGACTATGACCCAGTATGAAACTTTTTCATCGCCAAGATCCTTGTTATTGTGTCCCAGGGCTTTAGTTTGCTTATTCATGAAGGCCCAATGACATAAAAACGATAATGGATGACCTTGCATTTTCGTCAAAATTTCAACCATGGCCATAGGGACGGGTTAGAAAGCTCAAGTGATGTAGTTGGATGTTCCTTCAAATGGCCATAACTTCGTAGCCATGTGTCCTTGCGTGATGATTAAGACAGTTTTGGAAAGGTATTGAAGTGTTCTACAAGATCTGTACAAAGGTTAAAAGATCGAATTCATTTTTAGTCTAGTAAATCGCCTCTGAATGCATTGTACTCGGGAAAACCTGTCAATTTGAGCATGTGTTTAAAGGGTATTATGAAACTTTTTCATCGCCAAGATCCTTGTTATTGTGTCCCAGGGCTTTGGTTTGCTTATTCATGAAGGCGCAATGACATAAAAACGATAATGGATGACCTTGAATTTTCGTCAAAATTTCAACCATGGCCATAGGGACGGGTGAAATAGCTCAAGTGATGTAGTTGGATGTTCCTTCAAATGGCCATAGCTTCGTAGCCATGTGGCCTAGCGTGATGATTAAGACAGTTTTGGAAAGGTTTTAAAGTGGTCTACAAAATCTGTACATAGGTTTAAAGATCAAATTCACTTTTAGTCTAGTAAATCGCCTCTGAATGCATTGTACTCGGGAAAACCTGTCAATTTGAGCATGTGTTTAAAGGGTATTATGAAACTTTTTCATCGCCAAGATCCTTGTTATTGTGTCCCAGGGCTTTGGTTTGCTTATTCATGAAGGCCCAATGACATAAAAACGATAATGGATGACCTTGCATTTTCGTCAAAATTTCAACCATGGCCATAGGGACGGGTGAAAAAGCTCAAGTGATGTAGTTGGATGTTCCTTCAAATGGCCATAACTTCGTAGCCATGTGTCCTTGCGTGATGATTAAGACAGTTTTGGAAATGTATTGAAGTAGTATACAAGATCTGTACATAGGTGTAAAGATCAAAGTCACTTTTAGTGTAGTAAATGGCCTCTGAATGCATTGTACTCGGGAAAACCTGTCGATTTGAGCATGTATTTAAAGGGTAAAGTGACCCATTATGAAACTTTTTCATTGCCAAGATCCTTGTTATTGTGTCCCAGGGCTTTGGTTTGCTTATTCATGAAGGCCCAATGACATAAAAACGATAATGGATGACCTTGCATTTTCGTCAAAATTTCAACCATGGCCATAGGGACGGGTGAAATAGCTCAAGTGATGTAGTTGGATGTTCCTTCAAATGGCCATAGCTTCGTAGCCATGTGGCCTAGCGTGATGATTAAGACAGTTTTGGAAAGGTTTTAAAGTGGTCTACAAGATCTGTACATAGGTTTAAAGATCAAATTCACTTTTAGTCTAGTAAATCGCCTCTGAATGCATTGTACTCGGGAAAACCTGTCAATTTGAGCATGTGTTTAAAGGGTATTATGAAACTTTTTCATCGCCAAGATCCTTGTTATTGTGTCCCAGGGCTTTGGTTTGCTTATTCATGAAGGCCCAATGACATAAAAACGATAATGGATGACCTTGCATTTTCGTCAAAATTTCAACCATGGCCATAGGGACGGGTGAAAAAGCTCAAGTGATGTAGTTGGATGTTCCTTCAAATGGCCATAACTTCGTAGCCATGTGTCCTTGCGTGATGATTAAGACAGTTTTGGAAAGGTATTGAAGTGGTCTACAAGATCTGTACAAAGCTTAAAAGATCAAATTCATTTTTAGTCTAGTAAATCGCCTCTGAATGCATTGTACTCGGGAAAACCTGTCAATTTGAGCATGTGTTTAAAGGGTATTATGAAACTTTTTCATCGCCAAGATCCTTGTTATTGTGTCCCAGGGCTTTGGTTTGCTTATTCATGAAGGCCCAATGACATAAAAACGATAATGGATGACCTTGCATTTTCGTCAAAATTTCAACCATGGCCATAGGGACGGGTGAAAAAGCTCAAGTGATGTAGTTGGATGTTCCTTCAAATGGCCATAACTTCGTAGCCATGTGTCCTTGCGTGATGATTAAGACAGTTTTGGAAATGTATTGAAGTAGTATACAAGATCTGTACATAGGTGTAAAGATCAAAGTCACTTTTAGTGTAGTAAATGGCCTCTGAATGCATTGTACTCGGGAAAACCTGTCGATTTGAGCATGTATTTAAAGGGTAAAGTGACCCATTATGAAACTTTTTCATCGCCAAGATCCTTGTTATTGTGTCCCAGGGCTTTGGTTTGCTTATTCATGAAGGCCCAATGACATAAAAACGATAATGGATGACCTTGCATTTTCGTCAAAATTTCAACCATGGCCATAGGGACGGGTGAAAAAGCTCAAGTGATGTAGTTGGATGTTCCTTCAAATGGCCATAGCTTCGTAGCCATGTGTCTTTGCGTGATGATTAAGACAGTTTTGGAAAGGTATTGAAGTGTTCTACAAGATCTGTACAAAGGTTAAAAGATCAAATTCATTTTTAGTCTAGTAAATCGCCTCTGAATGCATTGTACTCGGGAAAACCTGTCAATTTGAGCATGTGTTTAAAGGGTATTATGAAACTTTTTCATCGCCAAGATCCTTGTTATTGTGTCCCAGGGCTTTGGTTTGCTTATTCATGAAGGCCCAATGACATAAAAACGATAATGGATGACCTTGCATTTTCGTCAAAATTTCAACCATGGCCATAGGGACGGGTGAAAAAGCTCAAGTGATGTAGTTGGATGTTCCTTCAAATGGCCATAACTTCGTAGCCATGTGTCCTTGCGTGATGATTAAGACAGTTTTGGAAAGGTATTGAAGTGTTCTACAAGATCTGTACAAAGGTTTAAAGATCAAATTCATTTTTAGTCTAGTAAATCGCCTCTGAATGCATTGTACTCGGGAAAACCTGTCAATTTGAGCATGTGTTTAAAGGGTATTATGAAACTTTTTCATCGCCAAGATCCTTGTTATTGTGTCCCAGGGCTTTGGTTTGCTTATTCATGAAGGCCCAATGACATAAAAACGATAATGGATGACCTTGCATTTTCGTCAAAATTTCAACCATGGCCATAGGGACGGGTGAAATAGCTCAAGTGATGTAGTTGGATGTTCCTTCAAATGGCCATAGCTTCGTAGCCATGTGGCCTAGCGTGATGATTAAGACAGTTTTGGAAAGGTATTGAAGTGGTCTACAAGATCTGTACATAGGTTTAAAGATCAAAGTCACTTTTAGTCTAGTAAATCGCCTCTGAATGCATTGTACTCGGGAAAACCTGTCAATTTGAGCATGTGTTTAAAGGGTATTATGAAACTTTTTCATCGCCAAGATCCTTGTTATTGTGTCCCAGGGCTTTGGTTTGCTTATTCATGAAGGCCCAATGACATAAAAACGATAATGGATGACCTTGCATTTTCGTCAAAATTTCAACCATGGCCATAGGGACGGGTTAGAAAGCTCAAGTGATGTAGTTGGATGTTCCTTCAAATGGCCATAGCTTCGTAGCCATGTGGCCTAGCGTGATGATTAAGACAGTTTTGGTAAGGTATTGAAGTGGTCTACAAGATCTGTACATTGATTGAAAGATCAAAGTCACTTTCAGTGTAGTAAATGGCCTCTGAATGCATTGTACTCGGGAAAACCTGTCGATTTGCGCATGTATTTAAAGGGTAAAGTGACCCATTATGAAACTTTTTCATCGCCAAGATCCTTGTTATTGTGTCCCAGGGCTTTGATTTGCTTATTCATGAAGCCCCAATGACATTAAAACGATAATGGATGACCTTGCATTTTCGTCAAAATTTCAACCATGGCCATAGGGACGGGTGAAAAAGCTCAAGTGACGTAGTTGGATGTTCCTTCAAATGGCCATAACCTCGTAGCCATGTGTCCTTGCGTGATGATTAAGACAGTTTTGGAAAGGTATTGAAGTGGTCTACAAGATCTGTATATTGATTGAAAGATCAAAGTCACTTTCAGTGTAGTAAATGGCCTCTGAATGCATTGTACTCGGGAAAACCTGTCGATTTGAGCATGTATTTAAAGGGTAAAGTGACCCATTATGAAACTTTTTCATCGCCAAGATCCTTGTTATTGTGTCCCAGGGCTTTGATTTGCTTATTCATGAAGGCCCAATGACATAAAAACGATAATGGATGACCTTGCATTTTCGTCAAAATTTCAACCATGGCCATAGGGACGGGTGAAAAAGCTCAAGTGATGTAGTTGGATGTTCCTTCAAATGGCCATAACTTCGTAGCCATGTGTCCTTGCGTGATGATTAAGACAGTTTTGGTAAGGTATTGAAGTGATCTACAAGATCTGTACATTGATTGAAAGATCAAAGTCACTTTCAGTGTAGTAAATGGCCTCTGAATGCATTGTACTCGGGAAAACCTGTCGATTTGAGCATGTATTTAAAGGGTAAAGTGACCCATTATGAAACTTTTTCATCGCCAAGATCCTTGTTATTGTGTCCCAGGGCTTTGATTTGCTTATTCATGAAGGCCCAATGACATAAAAACGATAATGGATGACCTTGCATTTTCGTCAAAATTTCAACCATGGCCATAGGGACGGGTGAAAAAGCTCAAGTGATGTAGTTGGATGTTCCTTCAAATGGCCATAACTTCGTAGCCATGTGTCCTTGCGTGATGATTAAGACAGTTTTGGAAAGGTATTGAAGTGTTCTACAAGATCTGTACAAAGGTTAAAAGATCAAATTCATTTTTAGTCTAGTAAATCGCCTCTGAATGCATTGTACTCGGGAAAACCTGTCAATTTGAGCATGTGTTTAAAGGGTATTATGAAACTTTTTCATCGCCAAGATCCTTGTTATTGTGTCCCAGGGCTTTGGTTTGCTTATTCATGAAGGCCCAATGACATAAAAACGATAATGGATGACCTTGCATTTTCGTCAAAATTTCAACCATGGCCAAAGGGACGGGTGAAAAAGCTCAAGTGATGTAGTTGGATGTTCCTTCAAATGGCCATAACTTCGTAGCCATGTGTCTTTGCGTGATGCTTAAGACAGTTTTTGAAAGGTATTGAAGTGTTCTACAAGATCTGTACAAAGGTTTAAAGATCAAATTCATTTTTAGTCTAGTAAATCGCCTCTGAATGCATTGTACTCGAGAAAACCTGTCAATTTGAGCATGTGTTTAAAGGGTATTATGAAACTTTTTCATCGCCAAGATCCTTGTTATTGTGTCCCAGGGCTTTGGTTTGCTTATTCATGAAGGCCCAGTGACATAAAAACGATAATGGATGACCTTGCATTTTCGTCAAAATTTCAACCATGGCCATAGGGACGGGTTAGAAAGCTCAAGTGATGTAGTTGGATGTTCCTTCAAATGGCCATAGCTTCGTAGCCATGTGTCCTAGCGTGATGATTAAGACAGTTTTGGAAAGGTATTGAAGTGGTCTACAAGATCTGTACATTGATTGAAAGATCAAAGTCACTTTCAGTGTAGTAAATGGTCTCTGAATGCATTGTACTCGGAAAAACCTGTCGATTTGAGCATGTATTTAAAGGGTAAAGTGACCCATTATGAAACTTTTTCATCGCCAAGATCCTTGTTATTGTGTCCCAGGGCTTTGGTTTGCTTATTCATGAAGGCCCAATGACATAAAAACGATAATGGATGACCTTGCATTTTCGTCAAAATTTCAACCATGGCCAAAGGGACGGGTGAAAAAGCTCAAGTGATGTAGTTGGATGTTCCTTCAAATGGCCATAACTTCGTAGCCATGTGTCCTAGCGTGATGATTAAGACAGTTTTGGAAAGGTATTGAAGTGGTCTACAAGATCTGTACATAGGTTTAAAGATCAAAGTCATTTTTAGTGTAGTAAATGGCCTCTGAATGCATTGTACTCGGGAAACCCTGTCAATTTGCGCATGTGTTTAAAGGGTATTATGAAACTTTTTCATCGCCAAGATCCTTGTTATTGTGTCCCAGGGCTTTGGTTTGCTTATTCATGAAGGCCCAATGACATAAAAACGATAATGGATGACCTTGCATTTTCGTCAAAATTTCAACCATGGCCATAGGGACGGGTGAAAAAGCTCAAGTGATGTAGTTGGATGTTCCTTCAAATGGCCATAACTTCGTAGCCATGTGTCCTTGCGTGATGATTAAGACAGTTTTGGAAAGGTATTGAAGTGTTCTACAAGATCTGTACAAAGGTTAAAAGATCAAATTCATTTTTAGTCTAGTAAATCGCCTCTGAATGCATTGTACTCGGGAAAACCTGTCAATTTGAGCATGTGTTTAAAGGGTATTATGAAACTTTTTCATCGCCAAGATCCTTGTTATTGTGTCCCAGGGCTTTGATTTGCTTATTCATGAAGCCCCAATGACATTAAAACGATAATGGATGACCTTGCATTTTCGTCAAAATTTCAACCATGGCCATAGGGACGGGTGAAAAAGCTCAAGTGATGTAGTTGGATGTTCCTTCAAATGGCCATAACTTCGTAGCCATGTGTCCTAGCGTGATGATTAAGACAGTTTTGGAAAGGTATTGAAGTGGTCTACAAGATCTGTACAAAGGTTAAAAGATCAAATTCATTTTGAGTCTAGTAAATCGCCTCTGAACGCATTGTACTCGGGAAAACCTGTCAATTTGAGCATGTGTTTAAAGGGTATTATGAAACTTTTTCATCGCCAAGATCCTTGTTATTGTGTCCCAGGGCTTTGGTTTGCTTATTCATGAAGGCCCAATGACATAAAAACGATAATGGATGACCTTGCATTTTCGTCAAAATTTCAACCATGGCCATAGGGACGGGTGAAAAAGCTCAAGTGATGTAGTTGGATGTTCCTTCAAATGGCCATAACTTCGTAGCCATGTGTCCTTGCGTGATGATTAAGACAGTTTTGGAAAGGTATTGAAGTGTTCTACAAGATCTGTACAAAGGTTAAAAGATCAAATTCATTTTTAGTCTAGTAAATCGCCTCTGAATGCATTGTACTCGGGAAAACCTGTCAATTTGAGCATGTGTTTAAAGGGTATTATGAAACTTTTTCATCGCCAAGATCCTTGTTATTGTGTCCCAGGGCTTTGGTTTGCTTATTCATGAAGCCCCAATGACATAAGAACGATAATGGATGACCTTGCATTTTCGTCAAAATTTCAACCATGGCCATAGGGACGGGTTAGAAAGCTCAAGTGATGTAGTTGGATGTTCCTTCAAATGGCCATAACTTCGTAGCCATGTGTCCTAGCGTGATGATTAAGACAGTTTTGGAAAGGTATTGAAGTGGTCTACAAGATCTGTACAAAGGTTAAAAGATCAAATTCATTTTGAGTCTAGTAAATCGCCTCTGAACGCATTGTACTCGGGAAAACCTGTCAATTTGAGCATGTGTTTAAAGGGTATTAAGAAACTTTTTCATCGCCAAGATCCTTGTTATTGTGTCCCAGGGCTTTGGTTTGCTTATTCATGAAGGCCCAATGACATAAAAACGATAATGGATGACCTTGCATTTTCGTCAAAATTTCAACCATGGCCATAGGGACGGGTGAAAAAGCTCAAGTGATGTAGTTGGATGTTCCTTCAAATGGCCATAACTTCGTAGCCATGTGTCCTAGCGTGATGATTAAGACAGTTTTGGAAAGGTATTGAAGTGGTCTACAAGAACTGTACAAAGGTTAAAAGATCAAATTCATTTTGAGTCTAGTAAATCGCCTCTGAATGCATTGTACTCGGGAAAACCTGTCAATTTGAGCATGTGTTTAAAGGGTATTATGAAACTTTTTCATCGCCAAGATCCTTGTTATTGTGTCCCAGGGCTTTGATTTGCTTATTCATGATGGCCCAATGACATAAAAACGATAATGGATGACCTTGCATTTTCGTCAAAATTTCAACCATGGCCATAGGGACGGGTGAAAAAGCTCAAGTGATGTAGTTGGATGTTCCTTCAAATGGCCATAACTTCGTAGCCATGTGTCCTTGCGTGATGATTAAGACAGTTTTGGAAAGGTATTGAAGTGTTCTACAAGATCTGTACAAAGGTTAAAAGATCAAATTCATTTTTAGTCTAGTAAATCGCATCTGAATGCATTGTACTCGGGAAAACCTGTCAATTTGAGCATGTGTTTAAAGGGTATTATGAAACTTTTTCATCGCCAAGATCCTTGTTATTGTGTCCCAGGGCTTTGATTTGCTTATTCATGATGGCCCAATGACATAAAAACGATAATGGATGACCTTGCATTTTCGTCAAAATTTCAACCATGGCCATAGGGACGGGTGAAAAAGCTCAAGTGATGTAGTTGGATGTTCCTTCAAATGGCCATAACTTCGTAGCCATGTGTCCTTGCGTGATGATTAAGACAGTTTTGGAAAGGTATTGAAGTGGTCTACAAGATCTGTACAAAGGTTAAAAGATCAAATTCATTTTGAGTCTAGTAAATCGCCTCTGAACGCATTGTACTCGGGAAAACCTGTCAATTTGAGCATGTGTTTAAAGGGTATTATGAAACTTTTTCATCGCCAAGATCCTTGTTATTGTGTCCCAGGGCTTTGGTTTGCTTATTCATGAAGGCCCAGTGACATAAAAACGATAATGGATGACCTTGCATTTTCGTCAAAATTTCAACCATGGCCATAGGGACGGGTTAGAAAGCTCAAGTGATGTAGTTGGATGTTCCTTCAAATGGCCATAACTTCGTAGCCATGTGTCCTAGCATGATGATTAAGACAGTTTTGGAAAGGTATCGAAGTGTTCTACAAGATCTGTACAAAGGTTTAAAGATCAAATTCATTTTTAGTCTAGTAAATCGCCTCTGAATGCATTGTACTCGGGAAAACCTGTCAATTTGAGCATGTGTTTAAAGGGTATTATGAAACTTTTTCATCGCCAAGATCCTTGTTATTGTGTCCCAGGGCTTTGGTTTGCTTATTCATGAAGGCCCAATGACATAAAAACGATAATGGATGACCTTGCATTTTCGTCAAAATTTCAACCATGGCCATAGGGACGGGTTAGAAAGCTCAAGTGATGTAGTTGGATGTTCCTTCAAATGGCCATAACTTCGTAGCCATGTGTCCTAGCGTGATGATTAAGACAGTTTTGGAAAGGTATTGAAGTGGTCTACAAGAACTGTACAAAGGTTAAAAGATCAAATTCATTTTGAGTCTAGTAAATCGCCTCTGAACGCATTGTACTCGGGAAAACCTGTCAATTTGAGCATGTGTTTAAAGGGTATTATGAAACTTTTTCATCGCCAAGATCCTTGTTATTGTGTCCCAGGGCTTTGGTTTGCTTATTCATGAAGGCCCAATGACATAAAAACGATAATGGATGACCTTGCATTTTCGTCAAAATTTCAACCATGGCCATAGGGACGGGTGAAATAGCTCAAGTGATGTAGTTGGATGTTCCTTCAAATGGCCATAACTTCGTAGCCATGTGTTCTTGCGTGATGATTAAGACAGTTTTGGAAAGGTATTGAAGTAATATACAAGATCTGTACAAAGGTTAAAAGATCAAATTCATTTTTAGTCTAGTAAATCGCCTCTGAATGCTTTGTACTCGGGAAAACCTGTCAATTTGAGCATGTGTTTAAAGGGTATTATGAAACTTTTTCATCGCCAAGATCCTTGTTATTGTGTCCCAGGGCTTTGGTTTGCTTATTCATGAAGGCCCAATGACATTAAAACGATAATGGATGACCTTGCATTTTCGTCAAAATTTCAACCATGGCCATAGGGACGGGTGAAATAGCTCAAGTGATGTAGTTGGATGTTCCTTCAAATGGCCATAGCTTCGTAGCCATGTGGCCTAGCGTGATGATTAAGACAGTTTTGGAAAGGTATTGAAGTGGTCTACAAGATCTGTACATTGATTGAAAGATCAAAGTCACTTTCAGTGTAGTAAATGGCCTCTGAATGCATTGTACTCGGGAAAACCTGTCAATTTGAGCATGTGTTTAAAGGGTATTATGAAACTTTTTCATCGCCAAGATCCTTGTTATTGTGTCCCAGGGCTTTGGTTTGCTTATTCATGAAGGCGCAATGACATAAAAACGATAATGGATGACCTTGCATTTTCGTCAAAATTTCAACCATGGCCATAGGGACGGGTGAAAAAGCTCAAGTGATGTAGTTGGATGTTCCTTCAAATGGCCATAACTTCGTAGCCATGTGTCCTTGCGTGATGATTAAGACAGTTTTGGAAAGGTTTTGAAGTGTTCTACAAGATCTGTACAAAGGTTAAAAGATCAAATTCATTTTTAGTCTAGTAAATCGCCTCTGAATGCTTTGTACTCGGGAAAACCTGTCAATTTGAGCATGTGTTTAAAGGGTATTATGAAACTTTTTCATCGCCAAGATCCTTGTTATTGTGTCCCAGGGCTTTGGTTTGCTTATTCATGAAGGCCCAATGACATAAAAACGATAATGGATGACCTTGCATTTTCGTCAAAATTTCAACCATGGCCATAGGGACGGGTGAAAAAGCTCAAGTGATGTAGTTGGATGTTCCTTCAAATGGCCATAACTTCGTAGCCATGTGTCCTTGCGTGATGATTAAGACAGTTTTGGAAAGGTATTGAAGTGTTCTACAAGATCTGTACAAAGGTTAAAAGATCAAATTCATTTTTAGTCTAGTAAATCGCCTCTGAATGCTTTGTACTCGGGAAAACCTGTCAATTTGAGCATGTGTTTAAAGGGTATTATGAAACTTTTTCATCGCCAAGATCCTTGTTATTGTGTCCCAGGGCTTTGGTTTGCTTATTCATGAAGGCCCAGTGACATAAAAACGATAATGGATGACCTTGCATTTTCGTCAAAATTTCAACCATGGCCATAGGGACGGGTGAAATAGCTCAAGTGATGTAGTTGGATGTTCCTTCAAATGGCCATAGCTTCGTAGCCATGTGGCCTAGCGTGATGATTAAGACAGTTTTGGAAAGGTATTGAAGTGGTCTACAAGATCTGTACATTGATTGAAAGATCAAAGTCACTTTCAGTGTAGTAAATGGCCTCTGAATGCATTGTACTCGGGAAAACCTGTCAATTTGAGCATGTGTTTAAAGGGTATTATGAAACTTTTTCATCGCCAAGATCCTTGTTATTGTGTCCCAGGGCTTTGGTTTGCTTATTCATGAAGGCGCAATGACATAAAAACGATAATGGATGACCTTGCATTTTCGTCAAAATTTCAACCATGGCCATAGGGACGGGTGAAAAAGCTCAAGTGATGTAGTTGGATGTTCCTTCAAATGGCCATAACTTCGTAGCCATGTGTCCTTGCGTGATGATTAACACAGTTTTGGAAAGGTTTTGAAGTGTTCTACAAGATCTGTACAAAGGTTAAAAGATCAAATTCATTTTTAGTCTAGTAAATCGCCTCTGAATGCTTTGTACTCGGGAAAACCTGTCAATTGGAGCATGTGTTTAAAGGGTATTATGAAACTTTTTCATCGCCAAGATCCTTGTTATTGTGTCCCAGGGCTTTGATTTGCTTATTTATGAAGGCCCAATGACATAAAAACGATAATGGATGACCTTGCATTTTCGTCAAAATTTCAACCATGGCCATAGGGACGGGTGAAATAGCTCAAGTGATGTAGTTGGATGTTCCTTCAAATGGCCATAACTTCGTAGCCATGTGTCCTAGCATGATGATTAAGACAGTTTTGGAAAGGTATCGAAGTGGTCTACAAGATCTGTACATTAATTGAAAGATCAAAGTCACTTTCAGTGTAGTAAATGGCCTCTGAATGCATTGTACTCGGGAAAACCTGTCAATTTGAGCATGTGTTTAAAGGGTATTATGAAACTTTTTCATCGCCAAGATCCTTGTTATTGTGTCCCAGGGCTTTGGTTTGCTTAATCATGAAGGCTCAATGACATAAAAACGATAATGGATGACCTTGCATTTTCGTCAAAATTTCAACCATGACCATAGGGACGGGTGAAATAGCTCAAGTGATGTAGTTGGATGTTCCTTCAAATGGCCATAACTTCGTAGCCATGTGTCCTAGCATGATGATTAAGACAGTTTTGGAAAGGTATTGAAGTGTTCTACAAGATCTGTACATTGATTGAAAGATCAAAGTCACTTTCAGTGTAGTAAATGGCCTCTGAATGCATTGTACTCGGGAAAACCTGTCGATTTGCGCATGTATTTAAAGGGTAAAGTGACCCATTATGAAACTTTTTCATCGCCAAGATCCTTGTTATTGTGTCCCAGGGCTTTGATTTGCTTATTCATGAAGGCCCAATGACATAAAAACGATAATGGATGACCTTGCATTTTCGTCAAAATTTCAATCATGGCCATAGGGACGGGTGAAAAAGCTCAAGTGATGTAGTTGGATGTTCCTTCAAATGGCCATAACTTCGTAGCCATGTGTCCTAGCGTGATGATTAAGACAGTTTTGGAAAGGTATTGAAGTGGTCTACAAGATCTGTACATTGATTGAAAGATCAAAGTCACTTTCAGTGTAGTAAATGGCCTCTGAATGCATTGTACTCGGGAAAACCTGTCAATTTGAGCATGTGTTTAAAGGGTATTATGAAACTTTTTCATCGCCAAGATCCTTGTTATTGTGTCCCAGGGCTTTGGTTTGCTTAATCATGAAGGCTCAATGACATAAAAACGATAATGGATGACCTTGCATTTTCGTCAAAATTTCAACCATGACCATAGGGACGGGTGAAATAGCTCAAGTGATGTAGTTGGATGTTCCTTCAAATGGCCATAACTTCGTAGCCATGTGTCCTAGCATGATGATTAAGACAGTTTTGGAAAGGTATTGAAGTGGTCTACAAGATCTGTACATTGATTGAAAGATCAAAGTCACTTTCAGTGTAGTAAATGGCCTCTGAATGCATTGTACTCGGGAAAACCTGTCAATTTGAGCATGTGTTTAAAGGGTATTATGAAACTTTTTCATCGCCAAGATCCTTGTTATTGTGTCCCAGGGCTTTGGTTTGCTTAATCATGAAGGCTCAATGACATAAAAACGATAATGGATGACCTTGCATTTTCGTCAAAATTTCAACCATGACCATAGGGACGGGTGAAATAGCTCAAGTGATGTAGTTGGATGTTCCTTCAAATGGCCATAACTTCGTAGCCATGTGTCCTAGCATGATGATTAAGACAATTTTGGAAAGGTATTGAAGTGTTCTACAAGATCTGTACAAAGGTTAAAAGATCAAATTCATTTTTAGTCTAGTAAATCGCCTCTGAATGCTTTGTACTCGGGAAAACCTGTCAATTTGAGCATGTGTTTAAAGGGTATTATGAAACTTTTTCATCGCCAAGATCCTTGTCATTGTGTCCCAGGGCTTTGGTTTGCTTATTCATGAAGGCCCAATGACATAAAAACGATAATGGATGACCTTGCATTTTCGTCAAAATTTCAACCATGGCCATAGGGACGGGTGAAATAGCTCAAGTGATGTAGTTGGATGTTCCTTCAAATGGCCATAGCTTCGTAGCCATGTGGCCTAGCGTGATGATTAAGACAGTTTTGGAAAGGTATTGAAGTGGTCTACAAGATCTGTACATTGATTGAACGATCAAAGTCACTTTCAGTGTAGTAAATGGCCTCTGAATGCATGGTACTCGGGAAAACCTGTCAATTTGGGCATGTGTTTAAAGGGTATTATGAAACTTTTTCATCGCCAAGATCCTTGTTATTGTGTCCCAGGGCTTTGATTTGCTTATTCATGAAGCCCCAATGACATTAAAACGATAATGGATGACCTTGCATTTTCGTCAAAATTTCAACCATGGCCAAAGGGACGGGTGAAATAGCTCAAGTGATGTAGTTGGATGTTCCTTCAAATGGCCATAACCTCGTAGCCATGTGTCCTAGCGTGATGATTAAGACAGTTTTGGAAAGGTATTGAAGTGGTCTACAAGATCTGTACATTGATTGAAAGATCAAAGTCACTTTCAGTGTAGTAAATGGCCTCTGAATGCATTGTACTCGGGAAAACCTGTCGATTTGCGCATGTATTTAAAGGGTAAAGTGACCCATTATGAAACTTTTTCATCGCCAAGATCCTTGTTATTGTGTCCCAGGGCTTTGATTTGCTTATTCATGATGGCCCAATGACATAAAAACGATAATGGATGACCTTGCATTTTCGTCAAAATTTCAACCATGGCCATAGGGACGGGTTAGAAAGCTCAAGTGATGTAGTTGGATGTTCCTTCAAATGGCCATAACCTCGTAGCCATGTGTCCTAGCGTGATGATTAAGACAGTTTTGGAAAGGTATTGAAGTGGTCTACAAGATCTGTACAAAGGTTAAAAGATCAAATTCATTTTTAGTCTAGTAAATCGCCTCTGAATGCATTGTACTCGGGAAAACCTGTCAATTTGAGCATGTGTTTAAAGGGTATTATGAAACTTTTTCATCGCCAAGATCCTTGTTATTGTGTCCCAGGGCTTTGGTTTGCTTATCCATGAAGGCCCAATGACATTAAAACGATAATGGATGACCTTGCATTTTCGTCAAAATTTCAACCATGGCCATAGGGACGGGTGAAAAAGCTCAAGTGATGTAGTTGGATGTTCCTTCAAATGGCCATAACTTCGTAGCCATGTGTCCTTGCGTGATGATTAAGACAGTTTTGGAAAGGTATTGAAGTGTTCTACAAGATCTGTACAAAGGTTAAAAGATCAAAGTCACTTTCAGTGTAGTAAATGGCCTCTGAATGCATTGTACTCGGGAAAACCTGTCAATTTGAGCATGTGTTTAAAGGGTATTATGAAACTTTTTCATCGCCAAGATCCTTGTTATTGTGTCCCAGGGCTTTGGTTTGCTTATTCATGAAGGCCCAATGACATAAAAACGATAATGGATGACCTTGCATTTTCGTCAAAATTTCAACCATGGCCATAGGGACGGGTGAAATAGCTCAAGTGATGTAGTTGGATGTTCCTTCAAATGGCCATAACCTCGTAGCCATGTGTCCTAGCATGATGATTAAGACAGTTTTGGAAAGGTATTAAAATGTTCTACAAGATCTGTACAAAGGTTAAAAGATCAAATTCATTTTTAGTCTAGTAAATCGCCTTTGAATGCATTGTACTCGGGAAAACCTGTCAATTTGAGCATGTGTTTAAAGGGTATTATGAAACTTTTTCATCGCCAAGATCCTTGTTATTGTGTCCCAGGGCTTTGGTTTGCTTATTCATGAAGGCGCAATGACATAAAAACGATAATGGATGACCTTGCATTTTCGTCAAAATTTCAACCATGGCCATAGGGACGGGTGAAAAAGCTCAAGTGATGTAGTTGGATGTTCCTTCAAATGGCCATAACTTCGTAGCCATGTGTCCTAGCATGATGATTAAGACAGTTTTGGAAAGGTTTTGAAATGTTCTACAAGATCTGTACAAAGGTTAAAAGATCAAATTCATTTTTAGTCTAGTAAATCGCCTTTGAATGCATTGTACTCGGGAAAACCTGTCAGTTGGAGCATGTGTTTAAAGGGTATTATGAAACTTTTTCATCGCCAAGATCCTTGTTATTGTGTCCCAGGGCTTTGATTTGCTTATTCATGAAGGCCCAATGACATAAAAACGATAATGGATGACCTTGCATTTTCGTCAAAATTTCAACCATGGCCATAGGGACGGGTGAAAAAGCTCAAGTGATGTAGTTGGATGTTCCTTCAAATGGCCATAACTTCGTAGCCATGTGTCCTAGCATGATGATTAAGACAGTTTTGGAAAGGTTTTGAAATGTTCTACAAGATCTGTACAAAGGTTAAAAGATCAAATTCATTTTTAGTCTAGTAAATCGCCTTTGAATGCATTGTACTCGGGAAAACCTGTCAGTTGGAGCATGTGTTTAAAGGGTATTATGAAACTTTTTCATCGCCAAGATCCTTGTTATTGTGTCCCAGGGCTTTGATTTGCTTATTCATGAAGGCCCAATGACATAAAAACGATAATGGATGACCTTGCATTTTCGTCAAAATTTCAACCATGGCCATAGGGACGGGTGAAAAAGCTCAAGTGATGTAGTTGGATGTTCCTTCAAATGGCCATAACTTCGTAGCCATGTGGCCTAGCGTGATGATTAAGACAGTTTTGGAAAGGTATTGAAGTGGTCTACAAGATCTGTACAAAGGTTAAAAGATCAAATTCATTTTTGGTCTAGTAAATCGCCTCTGAATGCTTTGTACTCGGGAAAACCTGTCAATTTGAGCATGTGTTTAAAGGGTATTATGAAACTTTTTCATCGCCAAGATCCTTGTTATTGTGTCCCAGGGCTTTGGTTTGCTTATTCATGAAGGCGCAATGACATAAAAACGATAATGGATGACCTTGCATTTTCGTCAAAATTTCAACCATGGCCATAGGGACGGGTGAAAAAGCTCAAGTGATGTAGTTGGATGTTCCTTCAAATGGCCATAACTTCGTAGCCATGTGGCCTAGCGTGATCATTAAGACAGTTTTGGAAAGGTATTGAAGTGTTCTACAAGATCTGTACAAAGGTTAAAAGATCAAATTCATTTTTAGTCTAGTAAATCGCCTCTGAATGCTTTGTACTCGGGAAAACCTGTCAATTTGAGCATGTGTTTAAAGGGTATTATGAAACTTTTTCATCGCCAAGATCCTTGTTATTGTGTCCCAGGGCTTTGGTTTGCTTATTCATGAAGGCGCAATGACATAAAAACGATAATGGATGACCTTGCATTTTCGTCAAAATTTCAACCATGGCCAAAGGGACGGGTGAAATAGCTCAAGTGATGTAGTTGGATGTTCCTTCAAATGGCCATAACTTCGTAGCCATGTGTCCTAGCATGATGATTAAGACAGTTTTGGAAAGGTATTGAAGTAGTATACAAGATCTGTACATAGGTTTAAAGATCAAAGTCACTTTTAGTGTAGTAAATGGCCTCTGAATGCATTGTACTCGGGAAAACCTGTCGATTTGAGCATGTATTTAAAGGGTAAAGTGACCCATTATGAAACTTTTTCATCGCCAAGATCCTTGTTATTGTGTCCCAGGGCTTTGATTTGCTTATTCATGAAGGCCCAATGACATAAAAACGATAATGGATGACCTTGCTTTTTCGTCAAAATTTCAACCATGGCCATAGGGACGGGTGAAAAAGCTCAAGTGATGTAGTTGGATGTTCCTTCAAATGGCCATAACTTCGTAGCCATGTGTCCTTGCGTGATGATTAAGACAGTTTTGGAAAGGTATTGAAGTAATATACAAGATCTGTACAAAGGTTAAAAGATCAAATTCATTTTTAGTCTAGTAAATCGCCTCTGAATGCTTTGTACTCGGGAAAACCTGTCAATTTGAGCATGTGTTTAAAGGGTATTATGAAACTTTTTCATCGCCAAGATCCTTGTTATTGTGTCCCAGGGCTTTGGTTTGCTTATTCATGAAGGCCCAATGACATAAAAACGATAATGGATGACCTTGCATTTTCGTCAAAATTTCAACCATGGCCATAGGGACGGGTGAAATAGCTCAAGTGATGTAGTTGGATGTTCCTTCAAATGGCCATAACTTCGTAGCCATGTGTCCTAGCGTGATGATTAAGACAGTTTTGGAAAGGTATTGAAATGTTCTACAAGATCTGTACAAAGGTTAAAAGATCAAATTCATTTTTAGTCTAGTAAATCGCCTTTGAATGCATTGTACTCGGGAAAACCTGTCAATTTGAGCATGTGTTTAAAGGGTATTATGAAACTTTTTCATCGCCAAGATCCTTGTTATTGTGTCCCAGGGCTTTGGTTTGCTTATTCATGAAGGCGCAATGACATAAAAACGATAATGGATGACCTTGCATTTTCGTCAAAATTTCAACCATGGCCATAGGGACGGGTGAAAAAGCTCAAGTGATGTAGTTGGATGTTCCTTCAAATGGCCATAACTTCGTAGCCATGTGTCCTTGCGTGATGATTAAGACAGTTTTGGAAAGGTATTGAAGTAATATACAAGATCTGTACATTGATTGAAAGATCAAAGTCACTTTCAGTGTAGTAAATGGCCTCTGAATGCATTGTACTCGGGAAAACCTGTCAATTTGAGCATGTGTTTAAAGGGTATTATGAAACTTTTTCATCGCCAAGATCCTTGTTATTGTGTCCCAGGGCTTTGGTTTGCTTATTCATGAAGGCCCAATGACATAAAAACGATAATGGATGACCTTGCATTTTCGTCAAAATTTCAACCATGGCCATAGGGACGGGTGAAATAGCTCAAGTGATGTAGTTGGATGTTCCTTCAAATGGCCATAACTTCGTAGCCATGTGGCCTAGCGTGATCATTAAGACAGTTTTGGAAAGGTATTGAAGTGGTCTACAAGATCTGTACATTGATTGAAAGATCAAAGTCACTTTCAGTGTAGTAAATGGCCTCTGAATGCATTGTACTCGGGAAAACCTGTCGATTTGAGCATGTGTTTAAAGGGTATTATGAAACTTTTTCATCGCCAAGATCCTTGTTATTGTGTCCCAGGGCTTTGGTTTGCTTATTCATGAAGGCGCAATGACATAAAAACGATAATGGATGACCTTGCATTTTCGTCAAAATTTCAACCATGGCCATAGGGACGGGTGAAAAAGCTCAAGTGATGTAGTTGGATGTTCCTTCAAATGGCCATAACTTCGTAGCCATGTGGCCTAGCGTGATCATTAAGACAGTTTTGGAAAGGTATTGAAGTGGTCTACAAGATCTGTACAAAGGTTAAAAGATCAAATTCATTTTTGGTCTAGTAAATCGCCTCTGAATGCTTTGTACTCGGGAAAACCTGTCAATTTGAGCATGTGTTTAAAGGGTATTATGAAACTTTTTCATCGCCAAGATCCTTGTTATTGTGTCCCAGGGCTTTGGTTTGCTTATTCATGAAGGCGCAATGACATAAAAACGATAATGGATGACCTTGCATTTTCGTCAAAATTTCAACCATGGCCATAGGGACGGGTGAAAAAGCTCAAGTGATGTAGTTGGATGTTCCTTCAAATGGCCATAACTTCGTAGCCATGTGGCCTAGCGTGATCATTAAGACAGTTTTGGAAAGGTATTGAAGTGGTCTACAAGATCTGTACATTGATTGAAAGATCAAAGTCACTTTCAGTGTAGTAAATGGCCTCTGAATGCATTGTACTCGGGAAAACCTGTCGATTTGAGCATGTGTTTAAAGGGTATTATGAAACTTTTTCATCGCCAAGATCCTTGTTATTGTGTCCCAGGGCTTTGGTTTGCTTATTCATGAAGGCGCAATGACATAAAAACGATAATGGATGACCTTGCATTTTCGTCAAAATTTCAACCATGGCCATAGGGACGGGTGAAAAAGCTCAAGTGATGTAGTTGGATGTTCCTTCAAATGGCCATAACTTCGTAGCCATGTGGCCTAGCGTGATGATTAAGACAGTTTTGGAAAGGTATTGAAATGTTCTACAAGATCTGTACAAAGGTTAAAAGATCAAATTCATTTTTAGTCTAGTAAATCGCCTTTGAATGCATTGTACTCGGGAAAACCTGTCAATTTGAGCATGTGTTTAAAGGGTATTATGAAACTTTTTCATCGCCAAGATCCTTGTTATTGTGTCCCAGGGCTTTGGTTTGCTTATTCATGAAGGCGCAATGACATAAAAACGATAATGGATGACCTTGCATTTTCGTCAAAATTTCAACCATGGCCATAGGGACGGGTGAAAAAGCTCAAGTGATGTAGTTGGATGTTCCTTCAAATGGCCATAACTTCGTAGCCATGTGTCCTTGCGTGATGATTAAGACAGTTTTGGAAAGGTATTGAAGTAATATACAAGATCTGTACATTGATTGAAAGATCAAAGTCACTTTCAGTGTAGTAAATGGCCTCTGAATGCATTGTACTCGGGAAAACCTGTCAATTTGAGCATGTGTTTAAAGGGTATTATGAAACTTTTTCATCGCCAAGATCCTTGTTATTGTGTCCCAGGGCTTTGGTTTGCTTATTCATGAAGGCCCAATGACATAAAAACGATAATGGATGACCTTGCATTTTCGTCAAAATTTCAACCATGGCCATAGGGACGGGTGAAATAGCTCAAGTGATGTAGTTGGATGTTCCTTCAAATGGCCATAGCTTCGTAGCCATGTGGCCTAGCGTGATGATTAAGACAGTTTTGGAAAGGTATTGAAGTGGTCTACAAGATCTGTACATTAATTGAAAGATCAAAGTCACTTTCAGTGTAGTAAATGGCCTCTGAATGCATTGTACTCGGGAAAACCTGTCAATTTGAGCATGTGTTTAAAGGGTATTATGAAACTTTTTCATCGCCAAGATCCTTGTTATTGTGTCCCAGGGCTTTGGTTTGCTTATTCATGAAGGCGCAATGACATAAAAACGATAATGGATGACCTTGCATTTTCGTCAAAATTTCAACCATGGCCATAGGGACGGGTGAGAAAGCTCAAGTGATGTAGTTGGATGTTCCTTCAAATGGCCATAACCTCGTAGCCATGTGTCCTAGCGTGATGATTAAGACAGTTTTGGAAAGGTATTGAAGTGGTCTACAAGATCTGTACATTGATTGAAAGATCAAAGTCACTTTCAGTGTAGTAAATGGCCTCTGAATGCATTGTACTCGGGAAAACCTGTCGATTTGAGCATGTGTTTAAAGGGTATTATGAAACTTTTTCATCGCCAAGATCCTTGTTATTGTGTCCCAGGGCTTTGGTTTGCTTATTCATGAAGGCGCAATGACATAAAAACGATAATGGATGACCTTGCATTTTCGTCAAAATTTCAACCATGGCCATAGGGACGGGTGAAAAAGCTCAAGTGATGTAGTTGGATGTTCCTTCAAATGGCCATAACTTCGTAGCCATGTGTCCTTGCGTGATGATTAAGACAGTTTTGGAAAGGTATTGAAGTGTTCTACAAGATCTGTACAAAGGTTAAAAGATCAAATTCATTTTTAGTCTAGTAAATCGCCTCTGAATGCATTGTACTCGGGAAAACCTGTCAATTTGAGCATGTGTTTAAAGGGTATTATGAAACTTTTTCATCGCCAAGATCCTTGTTATTGTGTCCCAGGGCTTTGGTTTGCTTATTCATGAAGGCCCAATGACATAAAAACGATAATGGATGACCTTGCATTTTCGTCAAAATTTCAACCATGGCCATAGGGACGGGTGAAATAGCTCAAGTGATGTAGTTGGATGTTCCTTCAAATGGCCATAGCTTCGTAGCCATGTGGCCTAGCGTGATGATTAAGACAGTTTTGGAAAGGTATTGAAGTGGTCTACAAGATCTGTACATTAATTGAAAGATCAAAGTCACTTTCAGTGTAGTAAATGGCCTCTGAATGCATTGTACTCGGGAAAACCTGTCAATTTGAGCATGTGTTTAAAGGGTATTATGAAACTTTTTCATCGCCAAGATCCTTGTTATTGTGTCCCAGGGCTTTGGTTTGCTTATTCATGAAGGCCCAATGACATAAAAACGATAATGGATGACCTTGCATTTTCGTCAAAATTTCAACCATGGCCATAGGGACGGGTGAGAAAGCTCAAGTGATGTAGTTGGATGTTCCTTCAAATGGCCATAGCTTCGTAGCCATGTGGCCTAGCGTGATGATTAAGACAGTTTTGGAAAGGTATTGAAGTGGTCTACAAGATCTGTACATTGATTGAAAGATCAAAGTCACTTTCAGTGTAGTAAATGGCCTCTGAATGCATTGTACTCGGGAAAACCTGTCGATTTGAGCATGTGTTTAAAGGGTATTATGAAACTTTTTCATCGCCAAGATCCTTGTTATTGTGTCCCAGGGCTTTGGTTTGCTTATTCATGAAGGCCCAATGACATAAAAACGATAATGGATGACCTTGCATTTTCGTCAAAATTTCAACCATGGCCATAGCGACGGGTGAAATAGCTCAAGTGATGTAGTTGGATGTTCCTTCAAATGGCCATAGCTTCGTAGCCATGTGGCCTAGCGTGATGATTAAGACAGTTTTGGAAAGGTATTGAAGTGGTCTACAAGATCTGTACATAGGTTTAAAGATCAAATTCACTTTCAGTGTAGTAAATGGCCTCTGAATGCATTGTACTCGGGAAAACCTGTCAATTTGAGCATGTGTTTAAAGGGTATTATGAAACTTTTTCATCGCCAAGATCCTTGTTATTGTGTCCCAGGGCTTTGGTTTGCTTATTCATGAAGGCGCAATGACATAAAAACGATAATGGATGACCTTGCATTTTCGTCAAAATTTCAACCATGGCCATAGGGACGGGTGAAAAAGCTCAAGTGATGTAGTTGGATGTTCCTTCAAATGGCCATAACTTCGTAGCCATGTGGCCTAGCGTGATGATTAAGACAGTTTTGGAAAGGTATTGAAGTGGTCTACAAGATCTGTACAAAGGTTAAAAGATCAAATTAATTTTTAGTCTAGTAAATCGCCTCTGAATGCTTTGTACTCGGGAAAACCTGTCGATTTGAGCATGTATTTAAAGGGTATTATGAAACTTTTTCATCGCCAAGATCCTTGTTATTGTGTCCCAGGGCTTTGATTTGCTTACTCATGAAGCCCCAATGACATAAGAACGATAATGGATGACCTTGCATTTTCGTCAAAATTTCAACCATGGCCATAGGGACGGGTGAAATAGCTCAAGTGATGTAGTTGGATGTTCCTTCAAATGGCCATAACTTCGTAGCCATGTGTCCTAGCGTGATGATTAAGACAGTTTTGGAAAGGTATTGAAGTGGTCTACAAGATCTGTACATTAATTGAAAGATCAAAGTCACTTTCAGTGTAGTAAATGGCCTCTGAATGCATTGTACTCGGGAAAACCTGTCAATTTGAGCATGTGTTTAAAGGGTATTATGAAACTTTTTCATCGCCAAGATCCTTGTTATTGTGTCCCAGGGCTTTGGTTTGCTTATTCATGAAGCCCCAATGACATAAGAACGATAATGGATGACCTTGCATTTTCGTCAAAATTTCAACCATGGCCATAGGGACGGGTGAAATAGCTCAAGTGATGTAGTTGGATGTTCCTTCAAATGGCCATAACTTCGTAGCAATGTGTCCTTGCGTGATGATTAAGACAGTTTTGGAAAGGTATTGAAGTGGTCTACAAGATCTGTACAAAGGTTAAAAGATCAAATTAAGTTTTAGTCTAGTAAATCGCCTCTGAATGCTTTGTACTCGGGAAAACCTGTCGATTTGAGCATGTATTTAAAGGGTATTATGAAACTTTTTCATCGCCAAGATCCTTGTTATTGTGTCCCAGGGCTTTGATTTGCTTACTCATGAAGCCCCAATGACATAAGAACGATAATGGATGACCTTGCATTTTCGTCAAAATTTCAACCATGGCCATAGGGACGGGTGAAATAGCTCAAGTGATGTAGTTGGATGTTCCTTCAAATGGCCATAACTTCGTAGCCATGTGTCCTAGCGTGATGATTAAGACAGTTTTGGAAAGGTATTGAAGTAGTTTACAAGATCTGTACATAGGTGTAAAGATCAAAGTCACTTTCAGTGTAGTAAATGGCCTCTGAATGCATTGTACTCGGAAAAACCTGTCGATTTGAGCATGTGTTTAAAGGGTATTATGAAACTTTTTCATCGCCAAGATCCTTGTTATTGTGTCCCAGGGCTTTGGTTTGCTTATTCATGAAGGCCGAATGACATAAAAACGATAATGGATGACCTTGCATTTTCGTCAAAATTTCAACCATGGCCATAGGGACGGGTGAAATAGCTCAAGTGATGTAGTTGGATGTTCCTTCAAATGGCCATAACCTCGTAGCCATGTGTCCTTGCGTGATGATTAAGACAGTTTTGGAAAGGTATTGAAGTGTTCTTCAAGATCTGTACAAAGGTTAAAAGATCAAATTCATTTTTAGTCTAGTAAATCGCCTCTGAATGCATTGTACTCGGGAAAACCTGTCAATTTGAGCATGTGTTTAAAGGGTATTATGAAACTTTTTCATCGCCAAGATCATTGTTATTGTGTCCCAGGGCTTTGGTTTGCTTATTCATGAAGGCCCAATGACATAAAAACGATAATGGATGACCTTGCATTTTCGTCAAAATTTCAACCATGGCCATAGGGACGGGTGAAATAGCTCAAGTGATGTAGTTGGATGTTCCTTCAAATGGCCATAACTTCGTAGCCATGTGTCCTAGCATGATGATTAAGACAGTTTTGGAAAGGTATTGAAGTGGTCTACAAGATCTGTACATAGGTTTAAAGATCAAATTCACTTTTAGTCTAGTAAATGGCCTCTGAATGCATTGTACTCGGGAAAACCTGTCAATTTGAGCATGTGTTTAAAGGGTATTATGAAACTTTTTCTTCGCCAAGATCCTTGTTATTGTGTCCCAGGGCTTTGGTTTGCTTATTCATGAAGGCCCAATGACATAAAAACGATAATGGATGACCTTGCATTTTCGTCAAAATTTCAACCATGGCCATAGGGACGGGTGAAATAGCTCAAGTGATGTAGTTGGATGTTCCTTCAAATGGCCATAACTTCGTAGCCATGTGTCCTAGCATGATGATTAAGACAGTTTTGGAAAGGTATTGAAGTGGTCTACAAGATCTGTACATAGGTTTAAAGATCAAATTCACTTTTAGTCTAGTAAATGGCCTCTGAATGCATTGTACTCGGGAAAACCTGTCAATTTGAGCATGTGTTTAAAGGGTATTATAAAACTTTTTCATCGCCAAGATCCTTGTTATTGTGTCCCAGGGCTTTGGTTTGCTTATTCATGAAGGCCCAATGACATAAAAACGATAATGGATGACCTTGCATTTTCGTCAAAATTTCAACCATGGCCATAGGGACGGGTGAAATAGCTCAAGTGATGTAGTTGGATGTTCCTTCAAATGGCCATAACTTCGTAGCCATGTGTCCTAGCATGATGATTAAGACAGTTTTGGAAAGGTATTGAAGTGGTCTACAAGATCTATTCATTGATTGAAAGATCAAAGTCACTTTCAGTGTAGTAAATGGTCTCTGAATGCATTGTACTCGGGAAAACCTGTCGATTTGAGCATGTATTTAAAGGGTAAAGTGACCCATTATGAAACTTTTTCATCGCCAAGATCCTTGTTATTGTGTCCCAGGGCTTTGATTTGCTTATTCATGAAGGCCCAATGACATAAAAACGATAATGGATGACCTTGCATTTTCGTCAAAATTTCAACCATGGCCATAGGGACGGGTGAAAAAGCTCAAGTGATGTAGTTGGATGTTCCTTCAAATGGCCATAACTTCGTAGCCATGTGTCCTAGCATGATGATTAAGACAGTTTTGGAAAGGTATTGAGGTGTTCTACAAGATCTGTACAAAGGTTAAAAGATCAAATTCATTTTTAGTCTAGTAAATCGCCTCTGAATGCATTATACTCGGGAAAACCTGTCAATTTGAGCATGTGTTTAAAGGGTATTATGAAACTTTTTCATCGCCAAGATCCTTGTTATTGTGTCCCAGGGCTTTGATTTGCTTATTCATGAAGCCCCAATGACATTAAAACGATAATGGATGACCTTGCATTTTCGTCAAAATTTCAACCATGGCCATAGGGACGGGTGAAATAGCTCAAGTGATGTAGTTGGATGTTCCTTCAAATGGCCATAACCTCGTAGCCATGTGTCCTAGCATGATGATTAAGACAGTTTTGGAAAGGTATTGAAGTGTTCTAGAAGATCTGTACAAAGCTTAAAAGATCAAATTCATTTTTAGTCTAGTAAATCGCCTCTGAATGCATTGTACTCGGGAAAACCTGTCAATTTGAGCATGTGTTTAAAGGGTATTATGAAACTTTTTCATCGCCAAGATCCTTGTTATTGTGTCCCAGGGCTTTGGTTTGCTTATTCATGAAGGCCCAATGACATAAAAACGATAATGGATGACCTTGCATTTTCGTCAAAATTTCAACCATGGCCATAGGGACGGGTGAAAAAGCTCAAGTGATGTAGTTGGATGTTCCTTCAAATGGCCATAGCTTCGTAGCCATGTGGCCTAGCGTGATGATTAAGACAGTTTTGGAAAGGTATTGAAGTGTTCTACAAGATCTGTACATTGATTGAAAGATCAAATTCATTTTTAGTCTAGTAAATCGCCTTTGAATGCATTGTACTCGGGAAAACCTGTCAATTTGAGCATGTGTTTAAAGGGTATTATGAAACTTTTTCATCGCCAAGATCCTTGTTATTGTGTCCCAGGGCTTTGGTTTGCTTATTCATGAAGGCCCAATGACATAAAAACGATAATGGATGACCTTGCATTTTCGTCAAAATTTCAACCATGGCCATAGGGACGGGTGAAATAGCTCAAGTGATGTAGTTGGATGTTCCTTCAAATGGCCATAACCTCGTAGCCATGTGTCCTAGCGTGATGATTAAGACAGTTTTGGAAAGGTATTGAAGTGGTCTACAAGATCTGTACATTGATTGAAAGATCAAAGTCACTTTCAGTGTAGTAAATGGCCTCTGAATGCATTGTACTCGGGAAAACCTGTCGATTTGAGCATGTATTTAAAGGGTAAAGTGACCCATTATGAAACTTTTTCATCGCCAAGATCCTTGTTATTGTGTCCCAGGGCTTTGATTTGCTTATTCATGAAGGCCCAATGACATAAAAACGATAATGGATGACCTTGCATTTTCGTCAAAATTTCAACCATGGCCATAGGGACGGGTGAAAAAGCTCAAGTGATGTAGTTGGATGTTCCTTCAAATGGCCATAACTTCGTAGCCATGTGTCCTTGCGTGATGATTAAGACAGTTTTGGAAAGGTATTGAAGTGTTCTACAAGATCTGTACAAAGGTTTAAAGATCAAAGTCACTTTTAGTGTAGTAAATCGCCTCTGAATGCATTGTACTCGGGAAAACCTGTCAATTTGAGCATGTGTTTAAAGGGTATTATGAAACTTTTTCATCGCCAAGATCCTTGTTATTGTGTCCCAGGGCTTTGATTTGCTTATTGATGAAGGCCCAATGACATAAAAACGATAATGGATGACCTTGCATTTTCGTCAAAATTTCAACCATGGCCATAGGGACGGGAGAAAAAGCTCAAGTGATGTAGTTGGATGTTCCTTCAAATGGCCATAACCTCGTAGCCATGTGTCCTAGCGTGATGATTAAGACAGTCTTGGAAAGGTATTGAAGTGGTCTACAAGATCTGTACATTGATTGAAAGATCAAAGTCACTTTCAGTGTAGTAAATGGCCTCTGAATGCATTGTACTCGGGAAAACCTGTCGATTTGAGCATGTATTTAAAGGGTATTATGAAACTTTTTCATCGCCAAGATCCTTGTTATTGTGTCCCAGGGCTTTGGTTTGCTTATTCATGAAGGCCCAGTGACATAAAAACGATAATGGATGACCTTGCATTTTCGTCAAAATTTCAACCATGGCCATAGGGACGGGTGAAATAGCTCAAGTGATGTAGTTGGATGTTCCTTCAAATGGCCATAGCTTCGTAGCCATGTGGCCTAGCGTGATGATTAAGACAGTTTTGGAAAGGTATTGAAGTGGTCTACAAGATCTGTACATTGATTGAAAGATCAAAGTCACTTTTAGTGTAGTAAATGGCCTCTGAATGCATTGTACTCGGGAAAACCTGTCGATTTGAGCATGTATTTAAAGGGTAAAGTGACCCATTATGAAACTTTTTCATCGCCAAGATCCTTGTTATTGTGTCCCAGGGCTTTGGTTTGCTTATTCATGAAGGCGCAATGACATAAAAACGATAATGAATGACCTTGCATTTTCGTCAAAATTTCAACCATGGCCATAGGGACGGGTGAAAAAGCTCAAGTGATGTAGTTGGATGTTCCTTCAAATGGCCATAACTTCGTAGCCATGTGGCCTAGCGTGATCATTAAGACAGTTTTGGAAAGGTATTGAAGTGTTCTACAAGATCTGTACAAAGGTTAAAAGATCAAATTCATTTTCAGTCTAGTAAATCGCCTCTGAATGCTTTGTACTCGGGAAAACCTGTCAATTTGAGCATGTGTTTAAAGGGTATTATGAAACTTTTTCATCGCCAAGATCCTTGTTATTGTGTCCCAGGGCTTTGGTTTGCTTATTCATGAAGGCGCAATGACATAAAAAACGATAATGGATGACCTTGCATTTTCGTCAAAATTTCAACCATGGCCATAGGGACGGGTGAAATAGCTCAAGTGATGTAGTTGGATGTTCCTTCAAATGGCCATAGCTTCGTAGCCATGTGGCCTAGCGTGATCATTAAGACAGTTTTGGAAAGGTATTGAAGTGTTCTACAAGATCTGTACAAAGGTTAAAAGATCAAATTCATTTTTAGTCTAGTAAATCGCCTCTGAATGCTTTGTACTCGGGAAAACCTGTCAATTTGAGCATGTGTTTAAAGGGTATTATGAAACTTTTTCATCGCCAAGATCCTTGTTATTGTGTCCCAGGGCTTTGATTTGCTTATTCATGAAGGCCCAATGACATAAAAACGATAATGGATGACCTTGCATTTTCGTCAAAATTTCAACCATGGCCATAGGGACGGGTGAAATAGCTCAAGTGATGTAGTTGGATGTTCCTTCAAATGGCCATAACCTCGTAGCCATGTGTCCTAGCGTGATGATTAAGACAGTTTTGGAAAGGTTTTGAAGTGGTCTACAAGATCTGTACATTGATTGAAAGATCAAAGTCACTTTCAGTGTAGTAAATGGCCTCTGAATGCATTGTACTCGGGAAAACCTGTCGATTTGCGCATGTATTTAAAGGGTAAAGTGACCCATTATGAAACTTTTTCATCGCCAAGATCCTTGTTATTGTGTCCCAGGGCTTTGATTTGCTTATTCATGAAGGCCCAATGACATAAAAACGATAATGGATGACCTTGCATTTTCGTCAAAATTTCAACCATGGCCATAGGGACGGGTTAGAAAGCTCAAGTGATGTAGTTGGATGTTCCTTCAAATGGCCATAACCTCGTAGCCATGTGTCCTAGCGTGATGATTAAGACAGTTTTGGAAAGGTATTGAAGTGGTCTACAAGATCTGTACATTGATTGAAAGATCAAAGTCACTTTCAGTGTAGTAAATGGCCTCTGAATGCATTGTACTCGGGAAAACCTGTCGATTTGCGCATGTATTTAAAGGGTAAAGTGACCCATTATGAAACTTTTTCATCGCCAAGATCCTTGTTATTGTGTCCCAGGGCTTTGATTTGCTTATTGATGAAGGCCCAATGACATAAAAACGATAATGGATGACCTTGCATTTTCGTCAAAATTTCAACCATGGCCATAGGGACGGGAGAAAAAGCTCAAGTGATGTAGTTGGATGTTCCTTCAAATGGCCATAACCTCGTAGCCATGTGTCCTAGCGTGATGATTAAGACAGTCTTGGAAAGGTATTGAAGTGGTCTACAAGATCTGTACATTGATTGAAAGATCAAAGTCACTTTCAGTGTAGTAAATGGCCTCTGAATGCATTGTACTCGGGAAAACCTGTCGATTTGAGCATGTATTTAAAGGGTATTATGAAACTTTTTCATCGCCAAGATCCTTGTTATTGTGTCCCAGGGCTTTGGTTTGCTTATTCATGAAGGCGCAATGACATAAAAACGATAATGAATGACCTTGCATTTTCGTCAAAATTTCAACCATGGCCATAGGGACGGGTGAAAAAGCTCAAGTGATGTAGTTGGATGTTCCTTCAAATGGCCATAACTTCGTAGCCATGTGGCCTAGCGTGATCATTAAGACAGTTTTGGAAAGGTATTGAAGTGTTCTACAAGATCTGTACAAAGGTTAAAAGATCAAATTCATTTTCAGTCTAGTAAATCGCCTCTGAATGCTTTGTACTCGGGAAAACCTGTCAATTTGAGCATGTGTTTAAAGGGTATTATGAAACTTTTTCATCGCCAAGATCCTTGTTATTGTGTCCCAGGGCTTTGGTTTGCTTATTCATGAAGGCCCAATGACATAAAAAACGATAATGGATGACCTTGCATTTTCGTCAAAATTTCAACCATGGCCATAGGGACGGGTGAAATAGCTCAAGTGATGTAGTTGGATGTTCCTTCAAATGGCCATAGCTTCGTAGCCATGTGGCCTAGCGTGATGATTAAGACAGTTTTGGAAAGGTATTGAAGTGGTCTACAAGATCTGTACATTGATTGAAAGATCAAAGTCACTTTCAGTGTAGTAAATGGCCTCTGAATGCATTGTACTCGGGAAAACCTGTCAATTTGAGCATGTGTTTAAAGGGTATTATGAAACTTTTTCATCGCCAAGATCCTTGTTATTGTGTCCCAGGGATTTGATTTGCTTATTCATGAAGCCCCAATGACATTAAAACGATAATGGATGACCTTGCATTTTCGTCAAAAATTCAACCATGGCCAAAGGGACGGGTGAAATAGCTCAAGTGATGTAGTTGGATGTTCCTTCAAATGGCCATAACCTCGTAGCCATGTGTCCTAGCGTGATGATTAAGACAGTTTTGGAAAGGTTTTGAAGTGGTCTACAAGATCTGTACATTGATTGAAAGATCAAAGTCACTTTCAGTGTAGTAAATGGCCTCTGAATGCATTGTACTCGGGAAAACCTGTCGATTTGCGCATGTATTTAAAGGGTAAAGTGACCCATTATGAAACTTTTTCATCGCCAAGATCCTTGTTATTGTGTCCCAGGGCTTTGATTTGCTTATTCATGAAGGCCCAATGACATAAAAACGATAATGGATGACCTTGCATTTTCGTCAAAATTTCAACCATGGCCATAGGGACGGGTTAGAAAGCTCAAGTGATGTAGTTGGATGTTCCTTCAAATGGCCATAACCTCGTAGCCATGTGTCCTAGCGTGATGATTAAGACAGTTTTGGAAAGGTATTGAAGTGGTCTACAAGATCTGTACATTGATTGAAAGATCAAAGTCACTTTCAGTGTAGTAAATGGCCTCTGAATGCATTGTACTCGGGAAAACCTGTCGATTTGAGCATGTATTTAAAGGGTAAAGTGACCCATTATGAAACTTTTTCATCGCCAAGATCCTTGTTATTGTGTCCCAGGGCTTTGATTTGCTTATTCATGAAGGCCCAATGACATAAAAACGATAATGGATGACCTTGCATTTTCGTCAAAATTTCAACCATGGCCATAGGGACGGGTTAGAAAGCTCAAGTGATGTAGTTGGATGTTCCTTCAAATGGCCATAACCTCGTAGCCATGTGTCCTAGCGTGATGATTAAGACAGTTTTGGAAAGGTTTTGAAGTGGTCTACAAGATCTGTACATTGATTGAAAGATCAAAGTCACTTTCAGTGTAGTAAATGGCCTCTGAATGCATTGTACTCGGGAAAACCTGTCAATTTGAGCATGTGTTTAAAGGGTATTATGAAACTTTTTCATCGCCAAGATCCTTGTTATTGTGTCCCAGGGCTTTGATTTGCTTATTCATGAAGGCCCAATGACATAAAAACGATAATGGATGACCTTGCATTTTCGTCAAAATTTCAACCATGGCCATAGGGACGGGTGAAAAAGCTCAAGTGATGTAGTTGGATGTTCCTTCAAATGGCCATAGCTTCGTAGCCATGTGTCCTTGCGTGATGATTAAGACAGTTTTGGAAAGGTATTGAAGTGTTCTACAAGATCTGTACAAAGGTTAAAAGATCAAATTCATTTTGAGTCTAGTAAATCGCCTCTGAACGCATTGTACTCGGGAAAACCTGTCAATTTGAGCATGTGTTTAAAGGGTATTATGAAACTTTTTCATCGCCAAGATCCTTGTTATTGTGTCCCAGGGCTTTGGTTTGCTTATTCATGAAGGCCAAATGACATAAAAACGATAATGGATGACCTTGCATTTTCGTCAAAATTTCAACCATGGCCATAGGGACGGGTGAAATAGCTCAAGTGATGTAGTTGGATGTTCCTTCAAATGGCCATAACTTCGTAGCCATGTGTCCTAGCGTGATGATTAAGACAGTTTTGGAAAGGTATTGAAGTGGTCTACAAGATCTGTACAAAGGTTAAAAGATCAAATTCATTTTAAGTCTAGTAAATCGCCTCTGAACGCATTGTACTCGGGAAAACCTGTCAATTTGAGCATGTGTTTAAAGGGTATTATGAAACTTTTTCATCGCCAAGATCCTTGTTATTGTGTCCCAGGGCTTTGGTTTGCTTATTCATGAAGCCCCAATGACATAAGAACGATAATGGATGACCTTGCATTTTCGTCAAAATTTCAACCATGGCCATAGGGACGGGTTAGAAAGCTCAAGTGATGTAGTTGGATGTTCCTTCAAATGGCCATAACTTCGTAGCCATGTGTCCTAGCATGATGATTAAGACAGTTTTGGAAAGGTATTGAAGTGTTCTACAAGATCTGTACAATGGTTAAAAGATCAAATTCATTTTTAGTCTAGTAAATCGCCTCTGAATGCATTGTACTCGGGAAAACCTGTCAATTTGAGCATGTGTTTAAAGGGTATTATGAAACTTTTTCATCGCCAAGATCCTTGTTATTGTGTCCCAGGGCTTTGGTTTGCTTATTCATGCAGGCCCAATGACATAAAAACGATAATGGATGACCTTGCATTTTCGTCAAAATTTCAACCATGGCCATAGGGACGGGTGAAATAGCTCAAGTGATGTAGTTGGATGTTCCTTCAAATGGCCATAACTTCGTAGCCATGTGTCCTTGCGTGATGATTAAGACAGTTTTGGAAAGGTATTGTAGTGTTCTACAAGATCTGTACAATGGTTAAAAGATCAAATTCATTTTTAGTCTAGTAAATGGCCTCTGAATGCATTGTACTCGGGAAAACCTGTCAATTGGAGCATGTGTTTAAAGGGTAATATGTGCCATAAAGGTTAAGCTCAGAGCAAAGGAACATATAGTAAATTGCCTCTGAAGTTGAAGGTTTTGTGGAAAGTCTTCAAATGTGCTTCGGGGGACTATGACCCAGTATGAAACTTTTTCATCGCCAAGATCCTTGTTATTGTGTCCCAGGGCTTTGGTTTGCTTACTCATGAAGCCCCAATGACATAAGAACGATAATGGATGACCTTGCATTTTCGTCAAAATTTCAACCATGGCCATAGGGACGGGTGAAATAGCTCAAGTGATGTAGTTGGATGTTCCTTCAAATGGCCATAACTTCGTAGCCATGTGTCCTTGCGTGATGATTAAGACAGTTTTGGAAAGGTATTGTAGTGTTCTACAAGATCTGTACAATGGTTAAAAGATCAAATTCATTTTTAGTCTAGTAAATCGCCTCTGAATGCTTTGTACTCGGGAAAACCTGTCAATTTGAGCATGTGTTTAAAGGGTATTATGAAACTTTTTCATCGCCAAGATCATTGTTATTGTGTCCCAGGGCTTTGGTTTGCTTATTCATGAATGCGCAATGACATAAAAACGATAATGGATGACCTTGCATTTTCGTCAAAATTTCAACCATGGCCATAGGGACGGGTTAGAAAGCTCAAGTGATGTAGTTGGATGTTCCTTCAAATGGCCATAGCTTCGTAGCCATGTGGCCTAGCGTGATGATTAAGACAGTTTTGGAAAGGTATTGAAGTAGTTTACAAGATCTGTACATAGGTTTAAAGATCAAAGTCTTTTTCAGTGTAGTAAATGGCCTCTGAATGCATTGTACTCGGGAAAACCTGTCGATTTGAGCATGTGTTTAAAGGGTATTATGAAACTTTTTCATCGCCAAGATCCTTGTTATTGTGTCCCAGGGCTTTGGTTTGCTTATTCATGAAGGCTCAATGACATAAAAACGATAATGGATGACCTTGCATTTTCGTCAAAATTTCAACCATGGCCATAGGGACGGGTGAAAAAGCTCAAGTGATGTAGTTGGATGTTCCTTCAAATGGCCATAACTTCGTAGCCATGTGTCCTTGCGTGATGATTAAGACAGTTTTGGAAAGGTATTGAAGTGTTCTACAAGATCTGTACAATGGTTAAAAGATCAAATTCATTTTTAGTCTAGTAAATCGCCTCTGAATGCATTGTACTCGGGAAAACCTGTCGATTTGAGCATGTATTTAAAGGGTATTATGAAACTTTTTCATCGCCAAGATCATTGTTATTGTGTCCCAGGGCTTTGGTTTGCTTATTCATGAATGCGCAATGACATAAAAACGATAATGGATGACCTTGCATTTTCGTCAAAATTTCAACCATGGCCATAGGGACGGGTTAGAAAGCTCAAGTGATGTAGTTGGATGTTCCTTCAAATGGCCATAGCTTCGTAGCCATGTGGCCTAGCGTGATGATTAAGACAGTTTTGGAAAGGTATTGAAGTAGTTTACAAGATCTGTACATAGGTTTAAAGATCAAAGTCTTTTTCAGTGTAGTAAATGGCCTCTGAATGCATTGTACTCGGGAAAACCTGTCGATTTGAGCATGTGTTTAAAGGGTATTATGAAACTTTTTCATCGCCAAGATCCTTGTTATTGTGTCCCAGGGCTTTGGTTTGCTTATTCATGAAGGCTCAATGACATAAAAACGATAATGGATGACCTTGCATTTTCGTCAAAATTTCAACCATGGCCATAGGGACGGGTGAAAAAGCTCAAGTGATGTAGTTGGATGTTCCTTCAAATGGCCATAACTTCGTAGCCATGTGTCCTTGCGTGATGATTAAGACAGTTTTGGAAAGGTATTGAAGTGTTCTACAAGATCTGTACAAAGGTTAAAAGATCAAATTCATTTTTAGTCTAGTAAATCGCCTCTGAATGCATTGTACTCGGGAAAACCTGTCGATTTGAGCATGTATTTAAAGGGTATTATGAAACTTTTTCATCGCCAAGATCATTGTTATTGTGTCCCAGGGCTTTGGTTTGCTTATTCATGAAGGCGCAATGACATAAAAACGATAATGGATGACCTTGCATTTTCGTCAAAATTTCAACCATGGCCATAGGGACGGGTTAGAAAGCTCAAGTGATGTAGTTGGATGTTCCTTCAAATGGCCATAACCTCGTAGCCATGTGTCCTTGCGTGATGATTAAGACAGTTTTGGAAAGGTATTGAAGTGTTCTACAAGATCTGTACATTGATTGAAAGATCAAATTCATTTTTAGTCTAGTAAATCGCCTCTGAATGCATTGTACTCGGGAAAACCTGTCAATTTGAGCATGTGTTTAAAGGGTATTATGAAACTTTTTCATCGCCAAGATCCTTGTTATTGTGTCCCAGGGCTTTGGTTTGCTTATTCATGAAGGCCCAATGACATAAAAACGATAATGGATGACCTTGCATTTTCGTCAAAATTTCAACCATGGCCATAGGGACGGGTGAAAAAGCTCAAGTGATGTAGTTGGATGTTCCTTCAAATAGCCATAGCTTCGTAGCCATGTGGCCTAGCGTGATGATTAAGACAGTTTTGGAAAGGTATTAAAGTGGTCTACAAGATCTGTACATAGGTTTAAAGATCAAAGTCATTTTTAGTGTAGTAAATCGCCTCTGAATGCATTGTACTCGGGAAAACCTGTCAATTTGAGCATGTGTTTAAAGGGTATTATGAAACTTTTTCATCGCCAAGATCCTTGTTATTGTGTCCCAGGGCTTTGGTTTGCTTATTCATGAAGGCCCAGTGACATAAAAACGATAATGGATGACCTTGCATTTTCGTCAAAATTTCAACCATGGCCATAGGGACGGGTGAAATAGCTCAAGTGATGTAGTTGGATGTTCCTTCAAATGGCCATAACTTCGTAGCCATGTGTCCTAGCATGATGATTAAGACAGTTTTGGAAAGGTATTGAAGTGTTCTACAAGATCTGTACATCGATTGAAAGATCAAAGTCACTTTCAGTGTAGTAAATCGCCTCTGAATGCATTGTACTCGGGAAAACCTGTCAATTTGAGCATGTGTTTAAAGGGTATTATGAAACTTTTTCATCGCCAAGATCCTTGTTATTGTGTCCCAGGGCTTTGGTTTGCTTATTCATGAAGGCCCAATGACATAAAAACGATAATGGATGACCTTGCATTTTCGTCAAAATTTCAACCATGGCCATAGGGACGGGTGAAAAAGCTCAAGTGATGTAGTTGGATGTTCCTTCAAATGGCCATAACCTCGTAGCCATGTGTCCTAGCGTGATGATTAAGACAGTTTTGGAAAGGTATTGAAGTGGTCTACAAGATCTGTACGTAGGTTTAAAGATCAATTTCACTTTTAGTCTAGTAAATGGCCTCTGAATGCATTGTACTCGGGAAAACCTGTCAATTTGAGCATGTGTTTAAAGGGTATTATGAAACTTTTTCATCGCCAAGATCCTTGTTATTGTGTCCCAGGGCTTTGGTTTGCTTATTCATGAAGGCCCAATGACATAAAAACAATAATGGATGACCTTGCATTTTCGTCAAAATTTCAACCATGGCCATAGGGACGGGTGAAAAAGCTCAAGTGATGTAGTTGGATGTTCCTTCAAATGGCCATAACCTCGTAGCCATGTGTCCTAGCGTGATGATTAAGACAGTTTTGGAAAGGTATTGAAGTGGTCTACAAGATCTGTACAAAGGTTAAAAGATCAAATTCGTTTTTAGTCTAGTAAATCGCCTCTGAATGCATTGTACTCGGGAAAACCTGTCAATTTGAGCATGTGTTTAAAGGGTATTATGAAACTTTTTCATCGCCAAGATCCTTGTTATTGTGTCCCAGGGCTTTGGTTTGCTTATTCATGAAGGCCCAATGACATAAAAACGATAATGGATGACCTTGCATTTTCGTCAAAATTTCAACCATGGCCATAGGGACGGGTGAAAAAGCTCAAGTGATGTAGTTGGATGTTCCTTCAAATGGCCATAACTTCGTAGCCATGTGTCCTTGCGTGATGATTAAGACAGTTTTGGAAAGGTATTGAAGTGTTCTACAAGATCTGTACAAAGGTTAAAAGATCAAATTCATTTATAGTCTAGAAAATCGCCTCTGAATGCATTGTACTCGGGAAAACCTGTCAATTTGAGCATGTGTTTAAAGGGTATTATGAAACTTTTTCATCGCCAAGATCCTTGTTATTGTGTCCCAGGGCTTTGGTTTGCTTATTCATGAAGGCCCAATGACATAAAAACGATAATGGATGACCTTGCATTTTCGTCAAAATTTCAACCATGGCCATAGGGACGGGTGAAATAGCTCAAGTGATGTAGTTGGATGTTCCTTCAAATGGCCATAACCTCGTAGCCATGTGTCCTTGCGTGATGATTAAGACAGTTTTGGAAAGGTATTGAAGTGTTCTAGAAGATCTGTACAAAGGTTAAAAGATCAAATTCATTTTTAGTCTAGTAAATCGCCTCTGAATGCATTGTACTCGGGAAAACCTGTCAATTTGAGCATGTGTTTAAAGGGTATTATGAAACTTTTTCATCGCCAAGATCCTTGTTATTGTGTCCCAGGGCTTTGGTTTGCTTATTCATGAAGGCCCAGTGACATAAAAACGATAATGGATGACCTTGCATTTTCGTCAAAATTTCAACCATGGCCATAGGGACGGGTGAAATAGCTCAAGTGATGTAGTTGGATGTTCCTTCAAATGGCCATAACTTCGTAGCCATGTGTCCTAGCGTGATGATTAAGACAGTTTTGGAAAGGTATTGAAGTGGTCTACAAGATCTGTACATAGGTTTAAAGATCAAATTCACTTTTAGTCTAGTAAATGGCCTCTGAATGCATTGTACTCGGGAAAACCTGTCGATTTGCGCATGTATTTAAAGGGTAAAGTGACTCATTATGAAACTTTTTCATCGCCAAGATCCTTGTTATTGTGTCCCAGGGCTTTGGTTTGCTTATTCATGAAGCCCCAATGACATTAAAACGATAATGGATGACCTTGCATTTTCGTCAAAATTTCAACCATGGCCATAGGGACGGGTGAAAAAGCTCAAGTGATGTAGTTGGATGTTCCTTCAAATGGCCATAACTTCGTAGCCATGTGTCCTTGCGTGATGATTAAGACAGTTTTGGAAAGGTATTGAAGTGTTCTAGAAGATCTGTACAAAGGTTAAAAGATCAAATTCATTTATAGTCTAGAAAATCGCCTCTGAATGCATTGTACTCGGGAAAACCTGTCAATTTGAGCATGTGTTTAAAGGGTATTATGAAACTTTTTCATCGCCAAGATCCTTGTTATTGTGTCCCAGGGCTTTGGTTTGCTTATTCATGAAGGCCCAATGACATAAAAACGATAATGGATGACCTTGCATTTTCGTCAAAATTTCAACCATGGCCAAAGGGACGGGTGAAATAGCTCAAGTGATGTAGTTGGATGTTCCTTCAAATGGCCATAACTTCGTAGCCATGTGTCCTAGCGTGATGATTAAGACAGTTTTGGAAAGATATTGAAGTGTTCTACAAGATCTGTACAAAGGTTTAAAGATCAAATTCATTTTCAGTCTAGTAAATCGCCTCTGAATGCATTGTACTCGGGAAAACCTGTCAATTTGAGCATGTGTTTAAAGGGTATTATGAAACTTTTTCATCGCCAAGATCCTTGTTATTGTGTCCCAGAGCTTTGGTTTGCTTATTCATGAAGGCTCAATGACATAAAAACGATAATGGATGACCTTGCATTTTCGTCAAAATTTCAACCATGGCCATAGGGACGGGTGAAATAGCTCAAGTGATGTAGTTGGATGTTCCTTCAAATGGCCATAACTTCGTAGCCATGTGTCCTAGCGTGATGATTAAGACAGTTTTGGAAAGGTATTGAAGTGTTCTACAAGATCTGTACAAAGGTTAAAAGATCAAATTCATTTTCAGTCTAGTAAATCGCCTCTGAATGCATTGTACTCGGGAAAACCTGTCAATTTGAGCATGTGTTTAAAGGGTATTATGAAACTTTTTCATCGCCAAGATCCTTGTTATTGTGTCCCAGGGCTTTGGTTTGCTTATTCATGAAGGCTCAATGACATAAAAACGATAATGGATGACCTTGCATTTTCGTCAAAATTTCAACCATGGCCATAGGGACGGGTGAAATAGCTCAAGTGATGTAGTTGGATGTTCCTTCAAATGGCCATAACTTCGTAGCCATGTGTCCTAGCATGATGATTAAGACAGTTTTGGAAAGATATTGAAGTGTTCTACAAGATCTGTACAAAGGTTTAAAGATCAAATTCATTTTCAGTCTAGTAAATCGCCTCTGAATGCATTGTACTCGGGAAAACCTGTCAATTTGAGCATGTGTTTAAAGGGTATTATGAAACTTTTTCATCGCCAAGATCCTTGTTATTGTGTCCCAGGGCTTTGGTTTGCTTATTCATGAAGGCCCAATGACATAAAAACGATAATGGATGACCTTGCATTTTCGTCAAAATTTCAACCATGGCCATAGGGACGGGTGAAAAAGGTCAAGTGATGTAGTTGGATGTTCCTTCAAATGGCCATAGCTTCGTAGCCATGTGGCCTAGCGTGATGATTAAGACAGTTTTGGTAAGGTATTGAAGTGGTTTACAAGATCTGTACATTGATTGAAAGATCAAAGTCACTTTCAGTGTAGTAAATGGCCTCTGAATGCATTGTACTCGGGAAAACCTGTCGATTTGAGCATGTATTTTAAGGGTAAAGTGACCCATTATGAAACTTTTTCATCGCCAAGATCCTTGTTATTGTGTCCCAGGGCTTTGGTTTGCTTATTCATGAAGCCCCAATGACATAAGAACGATAATGGATGACCTTGCATTTTCGTCAAAATTTCAACCATGGCCATAGGGACGGGTGAAATAGCTCAAGTGATGTAGTTGGATGTTCCTTCAAATGGCCATAACTTCGTAGCCATGTGTCCTTGCGTGATGATTAAGACAGTTTTGGAAAGGTATTGAAGTGTTCTACAAGATCTGTACAAAGGTTAAAAGATCCAATTCATTTTTAGTCTAGTAAATCGCCTCTGAATGCATTGTACTCGGGAAAACCTGTCAATTTGAGCATGTGTTTAAAGGGTATTATGAAACTTTTTCATCGCCAAGATCCTTGTTATTGTGTCCCAGGGCTTTGGTTTGCTTATTCATGAAGGCCCAATGACATAAAAACGATAATGGATGACCTTGCATTTTCGTCAAAATTTCAACCATGGCCATAGGGACGGGTGAAATAGCTCAAGTGATGTAGTTGGATGTTCCTTCAAATGGCCATAACTTCGTAGCCATGTGTCCTAGCATGATGATTAAGACAGTTTTGGAAAGGTATTGAAGTGGTCTACAAGATCTGTACAAAGGTTTAAAGATCAAATTCACTTTTAGTCTAGTAAATGGCCTCTGAATGCATTGTACTCGGGAAAACCTGTCAATTTGAGCATGTGTTTAAAGGGTATTATGAAACTTTTTCTTCGCCAAGATCCTTGTTATTGTGTCCCAGGGCTTTGGTTTGCTTATTCATGAAGGCCCAATGACATAAAAACGATAATGGATGACCTTGCATTTTCGTCAAAATTTCAACCATGGCCATAGGGACGGGTGAAATAGCTCAAGTGATGTAGTTGGATGTTCCTTCAAATGGCCATAACTTCGTAGCCATGTGTCCTTGCGTGATGATTAAGACAGTTTTGGAAAGGTATTGAAGTGTTCTACAAGATCTGTACAAAGATTAAAAGATCAAATTCATTTTTTGTCTAGTAAATTGCCTCTGAATGCATTGTACTCGGGAAAACCTGTCAATTTTAGCATGTGTTTAAAGGGTATTATGAAACTTTTTCATCGCCAAGATCATTGTTATTGTGTCCCAGGGCTTTGGTTTGCTTATTCATGAAGGACCAATGACATAAAAACGATAATGGATGACCTTGCATTTTCGTCAAAATTTCAACCATGGCCATAGGGACGGGTGAAATAGCTCAAGTGATGTAGTTGGATGTTCCTTCAAATGGCCATAACTTCGTAGCCATGTGTCCTAGCATGATGATTAAGACAGTTTTGGAAAGGTATTGAAGTGTTCTACAAGATCTGTACAAAGGTTAAAAGATCAAATTCATTTTTAGTCTAGTAAATCGCCTCTGAATGCATTGTACTCGGGAAAACCTGTCGATTTGAGCATGTATTTAAAGGGTAAAGTGACCCATTATGAAACTTTTTCATTGCCAAGATCCTTGTTATTGTGTCCCAGGGCTTTGATTTGCTTATTCATGAAGGCCCAATGACATAAAAACGATAATGGATGACCTTGCATTTTCGTCAAAATTTCAACCATGGCCATAGGGACGGGTGAAAAAGCTCAAGTGATGTAGTTGGATGTTCCTTCAAATGGCCATAACCTCGTAGCCATGTGTCCTAGCGTGATGAATAAGACAGTTTTGGAAAGGTATTGAAGTGGTCTACAAGATCTGTACATTAATTGAAAGATCAAAGTCACTTTCAGTGTAGTAAATGGCCTCTGAATGCATTGTACTCGGGAAAACCTGTCGATTTGAGCATGTATTTAAAGGGTAAAGTGACCCATAATGAAACTTTTTCATCGCCAAGATCCTTGTTATTGTGTCCCAGGGCTTTGGTTTGCTTATTCATGAAGGCCCAATGACATAAAAACGATAATGGATGACCTTGCATTTTCGTCAAAATTTCAACCATGGCCATAGGGACGGGTGAAAAAGCTCAAGTGATGTAGTTGGATGTTCCTTCAAATGGCCATAACTTCGTAGCCATGTGTCCTTGCGTGATGATTAAGACAGTTTTGGAAAGGTATTGAAGTGTTCTACAAGATCTGTACAAAGGTTAAAAGATCGAATTCATTTTTAGTCTAGTAAATCGCCTCTGAATGCATTGTACTCGGGAAAACCTGTCAATTTGAGCATGTGTTTAAAGGGTATTATGAAACTTTTTCATCGCCAAGATCCTTGTTATTGTGTCCCAGGGCTTTGGTTTGCTTATTCATGAAGGCCCAATGACATTAAAACGATAATGGATGACCTTGCATTTTCGTCAAAATTTCAACCATGGCCATAGGGACGGGTTAGAAAGCTCAAGTGATGTAGTTGGATGTTCCTTCAAATGGCCATAACCTCGTAGCCATGTGTCCTAGCGTGATGATTAAGACAGTTTTGGAAAGGTATTGAAGTGGTCTACAAGATCTGTACATTGATTGAAAGATCAAAGTCACTTTCAGTGTAGTAAATGGCCTCTGAATGCATTGTACTCGGGAAAACCTGTCGATTTGAGCATGTATTTAAAGGGTAAAGTGACCCATTATGAAACTTTTTCATCGCCAAGATCCTTGTTATTGTGTCCCAGGGCTTTGGTTTGCTTATTCATGAAGGCCCAATGACATAAAAACGATAATGGATGACCTTGCATTTTCGTCAAAATTTCAACCATGGCCATAGGGACGGGTGAAAAAGGTCAAGTGATGTAGTTGGATGTTCCTTCAAATGGCCATAGCTTCGTAGCCATGTGGCCTAGCGTGATGATTAAGACAGTTTTGGTAAGGTATTGAAGTGGTTTACAAGATCTGTACATTGATTGAAAGATCAAAGTCACTTTCAGTGTAGTAAATGGCCTCTGAATGCATTGTACTCGGGAAAACCTGTCGATTTGAGCATGTATTTAAAGGGTAAAGTGACCCATTATGAAACTTTTTCATCGCCAAGATCCTTGTTATTGTGTCCCAGGGCTTTGGTTTGCTTATTCATGAAGCCCCAATGACATAAGAACGATAATGGATGACCTTGCATTTTCGTCAAAATTTCAACCATGGCCATAGGGACGGGTGAAATAGCTCAAGTGATGTAGTTGGATGTTCCTTCAAATGGCCATAACTTCGTAGCCATGTGTCCTTGCGTGATGATTAAGACAGTTTTGGAAAGGTATTGAAGTGTTCTACAAGATCTGTACAAAGGTTAAAAGATCCAATTCATTTTTAGTCTAGTAAATCGCCTCTGAATGCATTGTACTCGGGAAAACCTGTCAATTTGAGCATGTGTTTAAAGGGTATTATGAAACTTTTTCATCGCCAAGATCCTTGTTATTGTGTCCCAGGGCTTTGGTTTGCTTATTCATGAAGGCCCAATGACATAAAAACGATAATGGATGACCTTGCATTTTCGTCAAAATTTCAACCATGGCCATAGGGACGGGTGAAATAGCTCAAGTGATGTAGTTGGATGTTCCTTCAAATGGCCATAACTTCGTAGCCATGTGTCCTAGCATGATGATTAAGACAGTTTTGGAAAGGTATTGAAGTGGTCTACAAGATCTGTACATAGGTTTAAAGATCAAATTCACTTTTAGTCTAGTAAATGGCCTCTGAATGCATTGTACTCGGGAAAACCTGTCAATTTGAGCATGTGTTTAAAGGGTATTATGAAACTTTTTCTTCGCCAAGATCCTTGTTATTGTGTCCCAGGGCTTTGGTTTGCTTATTCATGAAGGCCCAATGACATAAAAACGATAATGGATGACCTTGCATTTTCGTCAAAATTTCAACCATGGCCATAGGGACGGGTGAAAAAGCTCAAGTGATGTAGTTGGATGTTCCTTCAAATGGCCATAACTTCGTAGCCATGTGTCCTTGCGTGATGATTAAGACAGTTTTGGAAAGGTATTGAAGTGTTCTACAAGATCTGTACAAAGATTAAAAGATCAAATTCATTTTTTGTCTAGTAAATTGCCTCTGAATGCATTGTACTCGGGAAAACCTGTCAATTTTAGCATGTGTTTAAAGGGTATTATGAAACTTTTTCATCGCCAAGATCATTGTTATTGTGTCCCAGGGCTTTGGTTTGCTTATTCATGAAGGACCAATGACATAAAAACGATAATGGATGACCTTGCATTTTCGTCAAAATTTCAACCATGGCCATAGGGACGGGTGAAATAGCTCAAGTGATGTAGTTGGATGTTCCTTCAAATGGCCATAACTTCGTAGCCATGTGTCCTAGCATGATGATTAAGACAGTTTTGGAAAGGTATTGAAGTGTTCTACAAGATCTGTACAAAGGTTAAAAGATCAAATTCATTTTTAGTCTAGTAAATCGCCTCTGAATGCATTGTACTCGGGAAAACCTGTCGATTTGAGCATGTATTTAAAGGGTAAAGTGACCCATTATGAAACTTTTTCATTGCCAAGATCCTTGTTATTGTGTCCCAGGGCTTTGATTTGCTTATTCATGAAGGCCCAATGACATAAAAACGATAATGGATGACCTTGCATTTTCGTCAAAATTTCAACCATGGCCATAGGGACGGGTGAAAAAGCTCAAGTGATGTAGTTGGATGTTCCTTCAAATGGCCATAACCTCGTAGCCATGTGTCCTAGCGTGATGAATAAGACAGTTTTGGAAAGGTATTGAAGTGGTCTACAAGATCTGTACATTAATTGAAAGATCAAAGTCACTTTCAGTGTAGTAAATGGCCTCTGAATGCATTGTACTCGGGAAAACCTGTCGATTTGAGCATGTATTTAAAGGGTAAAGTGACCCATAATGAAACTTTTTCATCGCCAAGATCCTTGTTATTGTGTCCCAGGGCTTTGGTTTGCTTATTCATGAAGGCCCAATGACATAAAAACGATAATGGATGACCTTGCATTTTCGTCAAAATTTCAACCATGGCCATAGGGACGGGTGAAAAAGCTCAAGTGATGTAGTTGGATGTTCCTTCAAATGGCCATAACTTCGTAGCCATGTGTCCTTGCGTGATGATTAAGACAGTTTTGGAAAGGTATTGAAGTGGTCTACAAGATCTGTACATAGGTTTAAAGATCAAATTCACTTTTAGTCTAGTAAATGGCCTCTGAATGCATTGTACTCGGGAAAACCTGTCAATTTGAGCATGTGTTTAAAGGGTATTATGAAACTTTTTCTTCGCCAAGATCCTTGTTATTGTGTCCCAGGGCTTTGGTTTGCTTATTCATGAAGGCCCAATGACATAAAAACGATAATGGATGACCTTGCATTTTCGTCAAAATTTCAACCATGGCCATAGGGACGGGTGAAATAGCTCAAGTGATGTAGTTGGATGTTCCTTCAAATGGCCATAACTTCGTAGCCATGTGTCCTTGCGTGATGATTAAGACAGTTTTGGAAAGGTATTGAAGTGTTCTACAAGATCTGTACAAAGATTAAAAGATCAAATTCATTTTTTGTCTAGTAAATTGCCTCTGAATGCATTGTACTCGGGAAAACCTGTCAATTTTAGCATGTGTTTAAAGGGTATTATGAAACTTTTTCATCGCCAAGATCATTGTTATTGTGTCCCAGGGCTTTGGTTTGCTTATTCATGAAGGACCAATGACATAAAAACGATAATGGATGACCTTGCATTTTCGTCAAAATTTCAACCATGGCCATAGGGACGGGTGAAATAGCTCAAGTGATGTAGTTGGATGTTCCTTCAAATGGCCATAACTTCGTAGCCATGTGTCCTAGCATGATGATTAAGACAGTTTTGGAAAGGTATTGAAGTGTTCTACAAGATCTGTACATTGATTGAAAGATCAAAGTCACTTTCAGTGTAGTAAATGGCCTCTGAATGCATTGTACTCGGGAAAACCTGTCGATTTGAGCATGTATTTAAAGGGTAAAGTGACCCATTATGAAACTTTTTCATCGCCAAGATCCTTGTTATTGTGTCCCAGGGCTTTGATTTGCTTATTCATTAAGGCCCAATGACATAAAAACGATAATGGATGACCTTGCATTTTCGTCAAAATTTCAACCATGGCCATAGGGACGGGTGAAAAAGCTCAAGTGATGTAGTTGGATGTTCCTTCAAATGGCCATAGCTTCGTAGCCATGTGGCCTAGCGTGATGATTAAGACAGTTTTGGAAAGGTATTGAAGTGGTCTACAAGATCTGTACATTGATTGAAAGATCAAAGTCACTTTCAGTGTAGTAAATGGCCTCTGAATGCATTGTACTCGGGAAAACCTGTCGATTTGCGCATGTATTTAAAGGGTAAAGTGACCCATTATGAAACTTTTTCATCGCCATGATCCTTGTTATTGTGTCCCAGGGCTTTGATTTGCTTATTCATGAAGGCCCAATGACATTAAAACGATAATGGATGACCTTGCATTTTCGTCAAAATTTCAACCATGGCCAAAGGGACGGGTGAAATAGCTCAAGTGATGTAGTTGGATGTTCCTTCAAATGGCCATAGCTTCGTAGCCATGTGGCCTAGCGTGATGATTAAGACAGTTTTGGAAAGGTATTGAAGTGGTCTACAAGATCTGTACATTGATTGAAAGATCAAAGTCACTTTCAGTGTAGTAAATGGCCTCTGAATGCAATGTACTCGGGAAAACCTGTCGATTTGCGCATGTATTTAAAGGGTAAAGTGACCCATTATGAAACTTTTTCATCGCCAAGATCCTTGTTATTGTGTCCCAGGGCTTTGGTTTGCTTATTCATGAAGGCCCAATGACATAAAAACGATAATGGATGACCTTGCATTTTCGTCAAAATTTCAACCATGGCCATAGGGACGGGTGAAATAGCTCAAGTGATGTAGTTGGATGTTCCTTCAAATGGCCATAGCTTCGTAGCCATGTGGCCTAGCGTGATGATTAAGACAGTTTTGGAAAGGTATTGAAGTGGTCTACAAGATCTGTACATTGATTGAAAGATCAAAGTCACTTTCAGTGTAGTAAATGGCCTCTGAATGCATTGTACTCGGGAAAACCTGTCGATTTGCGCATGTATTTAAAGGGTAAAGTGACCCATTATGAAACTTTTTCATCGCCAAGATCCTTGTTATTGTGTCCCAGGGCTTTGATTTGCTTATTCATGAAGGCCCAATGACATAAAAACGATAATGGATGACCTTGCATTTTCGTCAAAATTTCAACCATGGCCATAGGGACGGGTTAGAAAGCTCAAGTGATGTAGTTGGATGTTCCTTCAAATGGCTATAGCTTCGTAGCCATGTGGCCTAGCGTGATGATTAAGACAGTTTTGGAAAGGTATTGAAGTGGTCTACAAGATCTGTACATTGATTGAAAGATCAAAGTCACTTTCAGTGTAGTAAATGGCCTCTGAATGCATTGTACTCGGGAAAACCTGTCGATTTGCGCATGTATTTAAAGGGTAAAGTGACCCATTATGAAACTTTTTCATCGCCAAGATCCTTGTTATTGTGTCCCAGGGCTTTGATTTGCTTATTCATGAAGGCCCAATGACATAAAAACGATAATGGATGACCTTGCATTTTCGTCAAAATTTCAACCATGGCCATAGGGACGGGTGAAAAAGCTCAAGTGATGTAGTTGGATGTTCCTTCAAATGGCCATAACTTCGTAGCCATGTGTCCTTGCGTGATGATTAAGACAGTTTTGGAAAGGTATTGAAGTGTTCTACAAGATCTGTACAAAGGTTAAAAGATCAAAGTCATTTTTAGTGTAGTAAATGGCCTCTGAATGCATCGTACTCGGGAAAACCTGTCAATTTGAGCATGTGTTTAAAGGGTATTATGAAACTTTTTCATCGCCAAGATCCTTGTTATTGTGTCCCAGGGCTTTGGTTTGCTTATTCATGAAGGCCCAATGACATAAAAACGATAATGGATGACCTTGCATTTTCGTCAAAATTTCAACCATGGCCATAGGGACGGGTTAGAAAGCTCAAGTGATGTAGTTGGATGTTCCTTCAAATGGCCATAACTTCGTAGCCATGTGTCCTAGCATGATGATTAAGACAGTTTTGGAAAGGTATTGAAGTGGTCTACAAGATCTGTACATTGATTGAAAGATCAAAGTCACTTTCAGTGTAGTAAATGGCCTCTGAATGCATTGTACTCGGGAAAACCTGTCGATTTGAGCATGTATTTAAAGGGTAAAGTGACCCATTATGAAACTTTTTCATCGCCAAGATCCTTGTTATTGTGTCCCAGGGCTTTGATTTGCTTATTCATGATGGCCCAATGACATCAAAACGATAATGGATGACCTTGCATTTTCGTCAAAATTTCAACCATGGCCAAAGGGACGGGTGAAATAGCTCAAGTGATGTAGTTGGATGTTCCTTCAAATGGCCATAACCTCGTAGCCATGTGTCCTAGCGTGATGATTAAGACAGTTTTGGAAAGGTATTGAAGTGGTCTACAAGATCTGTACATTGATTGAAAGATCAAAGTCACTTTCAGTGTAGTAAATGGCCTCTGAATGCATTGTACTCGGGAAAACCTGTCGATTTGCGCATGTATTTAAAGGGTAAAGTGACCCATTATGAAACTTTTTCATCGCCAAGATCCTTGTTATTGTGTCCCAGGGCTTTGGTTTGCTTATTCATGAAGGCCCAATGACATAAAAACGATAATGGATGACCTTGCATTTTCGTCAAAATTTCAACCATGGCCATAGGGACGGGTGAAAAAGCTCAAGTGATGTAGTTGGATGTTCCTTCAAATGGCCATAGCTTCGTAGCCATGTGGCCTAGCGTGATGATTAAGACAGTTTTGGAAAGGTATTGAAGTGGTCTACAAGATCTGTACATTGATTGAAAGATCAAAGTCACTTTCAGTGTAGTAAATGGCCTCTGAATGCATTGTACTCGGGAAAACCTGTCAATTTGAGCATGTGTTTAAAGGGTAAAGTGACCCATTATGAAACTTTTTCATCGCCAAGATCCTTGTTATTGTGTCCCAGGGCTTTGATTTGCTTATTCATGAAGGCCCAATGACATAAAAACGATAATGGATGACCTTGCATTTTCGTCAAAATTTCAACCATGGCCATAGGGACGGGTGAAATAGCTCAAGTGATGTAGTTGGATGTTCCTTCAAATGGCCATAACCTCGTAGCCATGTGTCCTAGCGTGATGATTAAGACAGTTTTGGAAAGGTATTGAAGTGGTCTACAAGATCTGTACATTGATTGAAAGATCAAAGTCACTTTCAGTGTAGTAAATGGCCTCTGAATGCATTGTACTCGGGAAAACCTGTCGATTTGCGCATGTATTTAAAGGGTAAAGTGACCCATTATGAAACTTTTTCATCGCCAAGATCCTTGTTATTGTGTCCCAGGGCTTTGGTTTGCTTATTCATGAAGGCCCAATGACATAAAAACGATAATGGATGACCTTGCATTTTCGTCAAAATTTCAACCATGGCCATAGGGACGGGTGAAAAAGCTCAAGTGATGTAGTTGGATGTTCCTTCAAATGGCCATAGCTTCGTAGCCATGTGGCCTAGCGTGATGATTAAGACAGTTTTGGGAAGGTATTGAAGTGGTCTACAAGATCTGTACATTGATTGAAAGATCAAATTCATTTTTAGTCTAGTAAATGGCCTCTGAATGCATTGTACTCGGGAAAACCTGTCGATTTGAGCATGTATTTAAAGGGTAAAGTGACCCATTATGAAACTTTTTCATCGCCAAGATCCTTGTTATTGTGTCCCAGGGCTTTGGTTTGCTTATTCATGAAGGCCCAATGACATAAAAACGATAATGGATGACCTTGCATTTTCGTCAAAATTTCAACCATGGCCAAAGGGACGGGTGAAATAGCTCAAGTGATGTAGTTGGATGTTCCTTCAAATGGCCATAGCTTCGTAGCCATGTGGCCTAGCGTGATGATTAAGACAGTTTTGGAAAGGTATTGAAGTAGTATACAAGATCTGTACATAGGTTTAATGATCAAAGTCACTTTTAGTGTAGTAAATGGCCTCTGAATGCATTGTACTCGGGAAAACCTGTCGATTTGAGCATGTATTTAAAGGGTAAAGTGACCCATTATGAAACTTTTTCATCGCCAAGATCCTTGTTATTGTGTCCCAGGGCTTTGGTTTGCTTATTCATGAAGGCGCAATGACATAAAAACGATAATGGATGACCTTGCATTTTCGTCAAAATTTCAACCATGGCCATAGGGACGGGTGAAAAAGCTCAAGTGATGTAGTTGGATGTTCCTTCAAATGGCCATAACTTCGTAGCCATGTGGCCTAGCGTGATCATTAAGACAGTTTTGGAAAGGTATTGAAGTGTTCTACAAGATCTGTACAAAGGTTTAAAGATCAAATTCATTTTTTGTCTAGTAAATCGCCTCTGAATGCATTGTACTCGGGAAAACCTGTCGATTTGAGCATGTGTTTAAAGGGTATTATGAAACTTTTTCATCGCCAAGATCCTTGTTATTGTGTCCCAGGGCTTTGGTTTGCTTATTCATGAAGGCGCAATGACATAAAAAACGATAATGGATGACCTTGCATTTTCGTCAAAATTTCAACCATGGCCATAGGGACGGGTGAAAAAGCTCAAGTGATGTAGTTGGATGTTCCTTCAAATGGCCATAACTTCGTAGCCATGTGGCCTAGCGTGATCATTAAGACAGTTTTGGAAAGGTATTGAAGTGTTCTACAAGATCTGTACAAAGGTTAAAAGATCAAATTCATTTTTAGTCTAGTATATCGCCTCTGAATGCATTGTACTCGGGAAAACCTGTCGATTTGAGCATGTGTTTAAAGGGTATTATGAAACTTTTTCATCGCCAAGATCCTTGTTATTGTGTCCCAGGGCTTTGGTTTGCTTATTCATGAAGGCGCAATGACATAAAAAACGATAATGGATGACCTTGCATTTTCGTCAAAATTTCAACCATGGCCATAGGGACGGGTGAAAAAGCTCAAGTGATGTAGTTGGATGTTCCTTCAAATGGCCATAACTTCGTAGCCATGTGTCCTTGCGTGATGATTAAGACAGTTTTGGAAAGGTATTGAAGTGTTCTACAAAATCTGTACAAAGGTTAAAAGATAAAATTCATTTTTAGTCTAGTAAATCGCCTCTGAATGCTTTGTACTCGGGAAAACCTGTCAATTTGAGCATGTGTTTAAAGGGTATTATGAAACTTTTTCATCGCCAAGATCCTTGTTATTGTGTCCCAGGGCTTTGGTTTGCTTATTCATGAAGGCCCAATGACATAAAAACGATAATGGATGACCTTGCATTTTCGTCAAAATTTCAACCATGGCCATAGGGACGGGTGAAATAGCTCAAGTGATGTAGTTGGATGTTCCTTCAAATGGCCATAGCTTCGTAGCCATGTGGCCTAGCGTGATGATTAAGACAGTTTTGGAAAGGTATTGAAGTGGTCTACAAGATCTGTACATTAATTGAAAGATCAAAGTCACTTTCAGTGTAGTAAATGGCCTCTGAATGCATTGTACTCGGGAAAACCTGTCAATTTGAGCATGTGTTTAAAGGGTATTATGAAACTTTTTCATCGCCAAGATCCTTGTTATTGTGTCCCAGGGCTTTGGTTTGCTTATTCATTAAGGCGCAATGACATAAAAACGATAATGGATGACCTTGCATTTTCGTCAAAATTTCAACCATGGCCATAGGGACGGGTGAAATAGCTCAAGTGATGTAGTTGGATGTTCCTTCAAATGGCCATAGCTTCGTAGCCATGTGGCCTAGCGTGATGATTAAGACAGTTTTGGAAAGGTATTGAAGTGGTCTACAAGATCTGTACATTGATTGAAAGATCAAAGTCACTTTCAGTGTAGTAAATGGCCTCTGAATGCATTGTACTCGGGAAAACCTGTCGATTTGAGCATGTATTTAAAGGGTATTATGAAACTTTTTCATCGCCAAGATCCTTGTTATTGTGTCCCAGGGCTTTGGTTTGCTTATTCATGAAGGCCCAGTGACATAAAAACGATAATGGATGACCTTGCATTTTCGTCAAAATTTCAACCATGGCCATAGGGACGGGTGAAAAAGCTCAAGTGATGTAGTTGGATGTTCCTTCAAATGGCCATAACTTCGTAGCCATGTGTCCTTGCGTGATGATTAAGACAGTTTTGGAAAGGTATTGAAGTGGTCTACAAGATCTGTACATAGGTTAAAAGATCAAATTCACTTTTAGTCTAGTAAATGGCCTCTGAATGCATTGTACTCGGGGAAACCTGTCAATTTGAGCATGTGTTTAAAGGGTATTATGAAACTTTTTCATCGCCAAGATCCTTGTTATTGTGTCCCAGGGCTTTGGTTTGCTTATTCATGAAGGCCCAATGACATAAAAACGATAATGGATGACCTTGCATTTTCGTCAAAATTTCAACCATGGCCATAGGGACGGGTTAGAAAGCTCAAGTGATGTAGTTGGATGTTCCTTCAAATGGCCATAACTTCGTAGCCATGTGTCCTAGCATGATGATTAAGACAGTTTTGGAAAGGTATTGAATTAGTATACAAGATCTGTACATAGGTTTAAAGATCAAAGTCACTTTTAGTGTAGTAAATGGCCTCTGAATGCATTGTACTCGGGAAAACCTGTCGATTTGAGCATGTATTTAAAGGGTAAAGTGACCCATTATGAAACTTTTTCATCGCCAAGATCCTTGTTATTGTGTCCCAGGGCTTTGGTTTGCTTATTCATGAAGGCGCAATGACATAAAAACGATAATGGATGACCTTGCATTTTCGTCAAAATTTCAACCATGGCCATAGGGACGGGTGAAAAAGCTCAAGTGATGTAGTTGGATGTTCCTTCAAATGGCCATAACTTCGTAGCCATGTGGCCTAGCGTGATCATCAAGACAGTTTTGGAAAGGTATTGAAGTGTTCTACAAGATCTGTACAAAGGTTAAAAGATCAAATTCATTTTTAGTCTAGTAAATCGCCTCTGAATGCTTTGTACTCGTGAAAACCTGTCAATTTGAGCATGTGTTTAAAGGGTATTATGAAACTTTTTCATCGCCAAGATCCTTGTTATTGTGTCCCAGGGCTTTGGTTTGCTTATTCATGAAGGCCCAATGACATAAAAACGATAATGGATGACCTTGCATTTTCGTCAAAATTTCAACCATGGCCATAGGGACGGGTGAAATAGCTCAAGTGATGTAGTTGGATGTTCCTTCAAATGGCCATAGCTTCGTAGCCATGTGGCCTAGCGTGATGATTAAGACAGTTTTGGAAAGGTATTGAAGTGGTCTACAAGATCTGTACATTGATTGAAAGATCAAAGTCACTTTCAGTGTAGTAAATGGCCTCTGAATGCATTGTACCCGGGAAAACCTGTCAATTTGAGCATGTGTTTAAAGGGTATTATGAAACTTTTTCATCGCCAAGATCCTTGTTATTGTGTCCCAGGGCTTTGATTTGCTTATTTATGAAGGCCCAATGACATAAAAACGATAATGGATGACCTTGCATTTTCGTCAAAATTTCAACCATGGCCATAGGGACGGGTGAAAAAGCTCAAGTGATGTAGTTGGATGTTCCTTCAAATGGCCATAACTTCGTAGCCATGTGTCCTTGCGTGATGATTAAGACAGTTTTGGAAAGGTATTGAAGTGTTCTACAAGATCTGTACAAAGGTTAAAAGATCAAATTCATTTTGAGTCTAGTAAATGGCCTCTGAATGCATTGTACTCGGGAAAACCTGTCAATTTGAGCATGTGTTTAAAGGGTATTATGAAACTTTTTCATCGCCAAGATCCTTGTTATTGTGTCCCAGGGCTTTGGTTTGCTTATTCATGAAGGCGCAATGACATAAAAACGATAATGGATGACCTTGCATTTTCGTCAAAATTTCAACCATGGCCATAGGGACGGGTGAAAAAGCTCAAGTGATGTAGTTGGATGTTCCTTCAAATGGCCATAACTTCGTAGCCATGTGTCCTTGCGTGATGATTAAGACAGTTTTGGAAAGGTATTGAAGTGTTCTACAAGATCTGTACAAAGGTTAAAAGATCAAATTCATTTTGAGTCTAGTAAATGGCCTCTGAATGCTTTGTACTCGGGAAAACCTGTCAATTTGAGCATGTGTTTAAAGGGTATTATGAAACTTTTTCATCGCCAAGATCCTTGTTATTGTGTCCCAGGGCTTTGGTTTGCTTATTCATGAAGGCGCAATGACATAAAAACGATAATGGATGACCTTGCATTTTCGTCAAAATTTCAACCATGGCCATAGGGACGGGTGAAAAAGCTCAAGTGATGTAGTTGGATGTTCCTTCAAATAGCCATAGCTTCGTAGCCATGTGGCCTAGCGTGATGATTAAGACAGTTTTGGAAAGGTATTGAAGTGGTCTACAAGATCTGTACATAGGTTTAAAGATCAAAGTCATTTTTAGTGTAGTAAATCGCCTCTAAATGCATTGTACTCGGGAAAACCTGTCAATTTGAGCATGTGTTTAAAGGGTATTATGAAACTTTTTCATCGCCAAGATCCTTGTTATTGTGTCCCAGGGCTTTGATTTGCTTATTCATGAAGGCCCAATGACATAAAAACGATAATGGATGACCTTGCATTTTCGTCAAAATTTCAACCATGGCCATAGGGACGGGTGAAAAAGCTCAAGTGATGTAGTTGGATGTTCCTTCAAATGGCCATAACTTCGTAGCCATGTGTCCTTGCGTGATGATTAAGACAGTTTTTAAAAGGTATTGAAGTGTTCTACAAGATCTGTACAAAGGTTAAAAGATCAAATTCATTTTGAGTCTAGTAAATGGCCTCTGAATGCATTGTACTCGGGAAAACCTGTCAATTTGAGCATGTGTTTAAAGGGTATTATGAAACTTTTTCATCGCCAAGATCCTTGTTATTGTGTCCCAGGGCTTTGATTTGCTTATTTATGAAGGCCCAATGACATAAAAACGATAATGGATGACCTTGCATTTTCGTCAAAAATTCAACCATGGCCATAGGGACGGGTGAAAAAGCTCAAGTGATGTAGTTGGATGTTCCTTCAAATGGCCATAACTTCGTAGCCATGTGGCCTAGCGTGATCATTAAGACAGTTTTGGAAAGGTATTGAAGTGTTCTACAAGATCTGTACATTGATTGAAAGATCAAAGTCACTTTCAGTGTAGTAAATGGCCTCTGAATGCATTGTACTCGGGAAAACCTGTCGATTTGCGCATGTATTTAAAGGGTAAAGTGACCCATTATGAAACTTTTTCATCGCCAAGATCCTTGTTATTGTGTCCCAGGGCTTTGATTTGCTTATTCATGAAGGCCCAATGACATAAAAACGATAATGGATGACCTTGCATTTTCGTCAAAATTTCAACCATGGCCATAGGGACGGGTGAAAAAGCTCAAGTGATGTAGTTGGATGTTCCTTCAAATGGCCATAACTTCGTAGCCATGTGTCCTTGCGTGATGATTAAGACAGTTTTTAAAAGGTATTGAAGTGTTCTACAAGATCTGTACAAAGGTTAAAAGATCAAATTCATTTTGAGTCTAGTAAATGGCCTCTGAATGCATTGTACTCGGGAAAACCTGTCAATTTGAGCATGTGTTTAAAGGGTATTATGAAACTTTTTCATCGCCAAGATCCTTGTTATTGTGTCCCAGGGCTTTGATTTGCTTATTCATGAAGGCCCAATGACATAAAAACGATAATGGATGACCTTGCATTTTCGTCAAAATTTCAACCATGGCCATAGGGACGGGTGAAAAAGCTCAAGTGATGTAGTTGGATGTTCCTTCAAATGGCCATAACTTCGTAGCCATGTGTCCTTGCGTGATGATTAAGACAGTTTTTAAAAGGTATTGAAGTGTTCTACAAGATCTGTACAAAGGTTAAAAGATCAAATTCATTTTGAGTCTAGTAAATGGCCTCTGAATGCATTGTACTCGGGAAAACCTGTCAATTTGAGCATGTGTTTAAAGGGTATTATGAAACTTTTTCATCGCCAAGATCCTTGTTATTGTGTCCCAGGGCTTTGGTTTGCTTATTCATGAAGGCCCAATGACATAAAAACGATAATGGATGACCTTGCATTTTCGTCAAAATTTCAACCATGGCCATAGGGACGGGTTAGAAAGCTCAAGTGATGTAGTTGGATGTTCCTTCAAATGGCCATAACCTCGTAGCCATGTGTCCTAGCGTGATGATTAAGACAGTTTTGGAAAGGTATTGAAGTGTTCTACAAGATCTGTACAAAGGTTAAAAGATCAAATTCATTTTGAGTCTAGTAAATGGCCTCTGAATGCATTGTACTCGGGAAAACCTGTCAATTTGAGCATGTGTTTAAAGGGTATTATGAAACTTTTTCATCGCCAAGATCCTTGTTATTGTGTCCCAGGGCTTTGGTTTGCTTAATCATGAAGGCGCAATGACATAAAAACGATAATGGATGACCTTGCATTTTCGTCAAAATTTCAACCATGGCCATAGGGACGGGTGAAAAAGCTCAAGTGATGTAGTTGGATGTTCCTTCAAATGGCCATAACTTCGTAGCCATGTGGCCTAGCGTGATCATTAAGACAGTTTTGGAAAGGTATTGAAGTGTTCTACAAGATCTGTACAAAGGTTTAAAGATCAAATTCATTTTTAGTCTAGTAAATCGCCTCTGAATGCTTTGTACTCGGGAAAACCTGTCAATTTGAGCATGTGTTTAAAGGGTATTATGAAACTTTTTCATCGCCAAGATCCTTGTTATTGTGTCCCAGGGCTTTGGTTTGCTTATTCATGAAGGCGCAATGACATAAAAACGATAATGGATGACCTTGCATTTTCGTCAAAATTTCAACCATGGCCATAGGGACGGGTGAAATAGCTCAAGTGATGTAGTTGGATGTTCCTTCAAATGGCCATAGCTTCGTAGCCATGTGGCCTAGCGTGATGATTAAGACAGTTTTGGAAAGGTATTGAAGTGGTCTACAAGATCTGTACATTGATTGAAAGATCAAAGTCATTTTCAGTGTAGTAAATGGCCTCTGAATGCATTGTACTCGGGAAAACCTGTCAATTTGAGCATGTGTTTAAAGGGTATTATGAAACTTTTTCATCGCCAAGATCCTTGTTATTGTGTCCCAGGGCTTTGATTTGCTTATTTATGAAGGCCCAATGACATAAAAACGATAATGGATGACCTTGCATTTTCGTCAAAATTTCAACCATGGCCATAGGGACGGGTGAAAAAGCTCAAGTGATGTAGTTGGATGTTCCTTCAAATGGCCATAACTTCGTAGCCATGTGTCCTTGCGTGATGATTAAGACAGTTTTGGAAAGGTATTGAAGTGTTCTACAAGATCTGTACAAAGGTTAAAAGATCAAATTCATTTTGAGTCTAGTAAATGGCCTCTGAATGCATTGTACTCGGGAAAACCTGTCAATTTGAGCATGTGTTTAAAGGGTAATATGACCCATAAAGGTTAAGCTCAGAGCAAAGGAACATATAGTAAATTGCCTCTGAAGTTGAAGGTTTTGTGGAAAGTCTTCAAATGTGCTTCGGGGGACTATGACCCAGTATGAAACTTTTTCATCGCCAAGATCCTTGTTATTGTGTCCCAGGGCTTTGGTTTGCTTACTCATGAAGGCCCAATGACATAAAAACGATAATGGATGACCTTGCATTTTCGTCAAAATTTCAACCATGGCCATAGGGACGGGTGAAATAGCTCAAGTGATGTAGTTGGATGTTCCTTCAAATGGCCATAGCTTCGTAGCCATGTGGCCTAGCGTGATGATTAAGACAGTTTTGGAAAGGTATTGAAGTGTTCTACAAGATCTGTACAAAGGTTTAAAGATCAAATTCATTTTCAGTCTAGTAAATCGCCTCTGAATGCATTGTACTCGGGAAAACCTGTCAATTTGAGCATGTGTTTAAAGGGTATTATGAAACTTTTTCATCGCCAAGATCCTTGTTATTGTGTCCCAGGGCTTTGGTTTGCTTACTCATGAAGGCCCAATGACATAAAAACGATAATGGATGACCTTGCATTTTCGTCAAAATTTCAACCATGGCCATAGGGACGGGTGAAATAGCTCAAGTGATGTAGTTGGATGTTCCTTCAAATGGCCATAACTTCGTAGCCATGTGTCCTTGCGTGATGATTAAGACAGTTTTGGAAAGGTTTAGAAGTGGTCTACAAGATCTGTACATCGGTTAAAAGATCAAATTCACTTTTAGTCTAGTAAATGGCCTCTGAATGCATTGTACTCGGGAAAACCTGTCAATTTGAGCATGTGTTTAAAGGGTATTATGAAACTTTTTCATCGCCAAGATCCTTGTTATTGTGTCCCAGGGCTTTGGTTTGCTTATTCATGAAGGCGCAATGACATAAAAACGATAATGGATGACCTTGCATTTTCGTCAAAATTTCAACCATGGCCATAGGGACGGGTGAAAAAGCTCAAGTGATGTAGTTGGATGTTCCTTCAAATGGCCATAACTTCGTAGCCATGTGTCCTTGCGTGATGATTAAGACAGTTTTGGAAAGGTATTGAAGTGGTTTACAAGATCTGTACATTAATTGAAAGATCAAAGTCACTTTCAGTGTAGTAAATGGCCTCTGAATGCATTGTACTCGGGAAAACCTGTCGATTTGAGCATGTATTTAAAGGGTATTATGAAACTTTTTCATCGCCAAGATCCTTGTTATTGTGTCCCAGGGCTTTGGTTTGCTTATTCATGAAGGCGCAATGACATAAAAACGATAATGGATGACCTTGCATTTTCGTCAAAATTTCAACCATGGCCATAGGGACGGGTTAGAAAGCTCAAGTGATGTAGTTGGATGTTCCTTCAAATGGCCATAACTTCGTAGCCATGTGTCTTAGCATGATGATGAAGACAGTTTTGGAAAGGTATTGAAGTGTTCTACAAGATCTGTACAAAGGTTAAAAGATCAAATTCATTTTTAGTCTAGTAAATCGCCTTTGAATGCATTGTACTCGGGAAAACCTGTCAATTTGAGCATGTGTTTAAAGGGTAAAGTGACCCATTATGAAACTTTTTCATCGCCAAGATCCTTGTTATTGTGTCCCAGGGCTTTGATTTGCTTATTCATGAAGCCCCAATGACATTAAAACGATAATGGATGACCTTGCATTTTCGTCAAAATTTCAACCATGGCCAAAGGGACGGGTGAAATAGCTCAAGTGATGTAGTTGGATGTTCCTTCAAATGGCCATAACCTCGTAGCCATGTGTCCTAGCGTGATGATTAAGACAGTTTTGGAAAGGTATTGAAGTGGTTTACAAGATCTGTACATTAATTGAAAGATCAAAGTCACTTTCAGTGTAGTAAATGGCCTCTGAATGCATTGTACTCGGGAAAACCTGTCGATTTGAGCATGTATTTAAAGGGTATTATGAAACTTTTTCATCGCCAAGATCCTTGTTATTGTGTCCCAGGGCTTTGGTTTGCTTATTCATGAAGGCGCAATGACATAAAAACGATAATGGATGACCTTGCATTTTCGTCAAAATTTCAACCATGGCCATAGGGACGGGTTAGAAAGCTCAAGTGATGTAGTTGGATGTTCCTTCAAATGGCCATAACCTCGTAGCCATGTGGCCTAGCGTGATCATTAAGACAGTTTTGGAAAGGTATTGAAGTGTTCTACGAGATCTGTACAAAGGTTAAAAGATCGATTTCATTTTTAGTCTAGTAAATCGCCTTTGAATGCATTGTACTCGGGAAAACCTGTCAATTTGAGCATGTGTTTAAAGGGTAAAGTGACCCATTATGAAACTTTTTCATCGCCAAGATCCTTGTTATTGTGTCCCAGGGCTTTGGTTTGCTTATTCAAGAAGGCCCAATGACATAAAAACGATAATGGATGACCTTGCATTTTCGTCAAAATTTCAACCATGGCCATAGGGACGGGTGAAAAAGCTCAAGTGATGTAGTTGGATGTTCCTTCAAATGGCCATAACTTCGTAGCCATGTGTCCTTGCGTGATGATTAAGACAGTTTTGGAAAGGTATTGAAGTGTTCTACGAGATCTGTACAAAGGTTAAAAGATCGATTTCATTTTTAGTCTAGTAAATCGCCTCTGAATGCATTGTACTCGGGAAAACCTGTCAATTTGAGCATGTGTTTAAAGGGTATTATGAAACTTTTTCATCGCCAAGATCCTTGTTATTGTGTCCCAGGGCTTTGGTTTGCTTATTCATGAAGGCGCAATGACATAAAAACGATAATGGATGACCTTGCATTTTCGTCAAAATTTCAACCATGGCCATAGGGACGGGTGAAAAAGCTCAAGTGATGTAGTTGGATGTTCCTTCAAATGGCCATAACCTCGTAGCCATGTGTCCTAGCGTGATGATTAAGACAGTTTTGGAAAGGTATTGAAGTGTTCTACAAGATCTGTACAAAGGTTAAAAGATCAAATTCAGTTTTAGTCTAGTAAATCGCCTCTGAATGCTTTGTACTCGGGAAAACCTGTCAATTTGAGCATGTGTTTAAAGGGTATTATGAAACTTTTTCATCGCCAAGATCCTTGTTATTGTGTCCCAGGGCTTTGGTTTGCTTATTCATGAAGGCGCAATGACATAAAAACGATAATGGATGACCTTGCATTTTCGTCAAAATTTCAACCATGGCCATAGGGACGGGTGAAATAGCTCAAGTGATGTAGTTGGATGTTCCTTCAAATGGCCATAACTTCGTAGCCATGTGTCCTTGCGTGATGATTAAGACAGTTTTGGAAAGGTATTGAAGTGGTCTACAAGATCTGTTCATTGATTGAAAGATCAAAGTCACTTTCAGTGTAGTAAATGGCCTCTGAATGCATTGTACTCGGGAAAACCTGTCAATTTGAGCATGTATTTAAAGGGTATTATGAAACTTTTTCATCGCCAAGATCCTTGTTATTGTGTCCCAGGGCTTTGGTTTGCTTATTCATGAAGCCCCAATGACATAAAAACGATAATGGATGACCTTGCATTTTCGTCAAAATTTCAACCATGGCCATAGGGACGGGTGAAAAAGCTCAAGTGATGTAGTTGGATGTTCCTTCAAATGGCCATAACTTCGTAGCCATGTGTCCTTGCGTGATGATTAAGACAGTTTTGGAAAGGTATTGAAGTGTTCTACAAGATCTGTACAAAGGTTAAAAGATCAAATTCATTTTTAGTCTAGTAAATCGCCTCTGAATGCTTTGTACTCGGGAAAACCTGTCAATTTGAGCATGTGTTTAAAGGGTATTATGAAACTTTTTCATCGCCAAGATCCTTGTTATTATGTCCCAGGGCTTTGGTTTGCTTATTCATGAAGGCCCAATGACATAAAAACGATACTGGATGACCTTGCATTTTCGTCAAAATTTCAACCATGGCCATAGGGACGGGTGAAAAAGCTCAAGTGATGTAGTTGGATGTTCCTTCAAATGGCCATAACTTCGTAGCCATGTGTCCTTGCGTGATGATTAAGACAGTTTTGGAAAGTTATTGAAGTGTTCTATAAGATCTGTACAAAGGTTAAAAGATCAAATTCATTTTTAGTCTAGTAAATCGCCTCTGAATGCATTATACTCGGGAAAACCTGTCAATTTGAGCATGTGTTTAAAGGGTATTATGAAACTTTTTCATCGCCAAGATCCTTGTTATTGTGTCCCAGGGCTTTGGTTTGCTTATTCATGAAGGCCCAATGACATAAAAACGATAATGGATGACCTTGCATTTTCGTCAAAATTTCAACCATGGCCATAGGGACGGGTGAGAAAGCTCAAGTGATGTAGTTGGATGTTCCTTCAAATGGCCATAAGTTCGTAGCCATGTGTCCTTGCGTGATGATTAAGACAGTTTTGGAAAGGTATTGAAGTGGTCTACAAGATCTGTACATAGGTTTAAAAATCAAATTCACTTGTAGTCTAGTAAATTGCCTCTGAATGCATTGTACTCGGGAAAACCTGTCAATTTGAGCATGTGTTTAAAGGGTATTATGAAACTTTTTCATCGCCAAGATCCTTGTTATTGTGTCCCAGGGCTTTGGTTTGCTTATTCATGAAGGCGCAATGACATAAAAACGATAATGGATGACCTTGCATTTTCGTCAAAATTTCAACCATGGCCATAGGGACGGGTTAGAAAGCTCAAGTGATGTAGTTGGATGTTCCTTCAAATGGCCATAACTTCGTAGCCATGTGTCCTAGCATGATGATTAAGACAGTTTTGGAAAGGTATTGAAGTAGTATACAAGATCTGTACGTAGGTTTAAAGATCAAAGTCACTTTTAGTGTAGTAAATCGCCTCTGAATGCATTGTACTCGGGAAAACCTGTCGATTTGAGCATGTGTTTAAAGGGTATTATGAAACTTTTTCATCGCCAAGATCCTTGTTATTGTGTCCCAGGGCTTTGATTTGCTTATTCATGAAGGCCCAATGACATAAAAACGATAATGGATGACCTTGCATTTTCGTCAAAATTTCAACCATGGCCATAGGGACGGGTGAAAAAGCTCAAGTGATGTAGTTGGATGTTCCTTCAAATGGCCATAACCTCGTAGCCATGTGTCCTAGCGTGATGATTAATACAGTTTTGGAAAGGTATTGAAGTGGTCTACAAGATCTGTACATTGATTGAAAGATCAAAGTCACTTTCAGTGTAGTAAATGGCCTCTGAATGCATTGTACTCGGGAAAACCTGTCGATTTGAGCATGTATTTAAAGGGTATTATGAAACTTTTTCATCGCCAAGATCCTTGTTATTGTGTCCCAGGGCTTTGGTTTGCTTATTCATGAAGGCCCAGTGACATAAAAACGATAATGGATGACCTTGCATTTTCGTCAAAATTTCAACCATGGCCATAGGGACGGGTGAAATAGCTCAAGTGATGTAGTTGGATGTTCCTTCAAATGGCCATAGCTTCGTAGCCATGTGGCCTAGCGTGATGATTAATACAGTTTTGGAAAGGTATTGAAGTGGTCTACAAGATCTGTACATTGATTGAAAGATCAAAGTCACTTTCAGTGTAGTAAATGGCCTCTGAATGCATTGTACTCGGGAAAACCTGTCGATTTGAGCATGTATTTAAAGGGTATTATGAAACTTTTTCATCGCCAAGATCCTTGTTATTGTGTCCCAGGGCTTTGGTTTGCTTATTCATGAAGGCGCAATGACATAAAAACGATAATGGATGACCTTGCATTTTCGTCAAAATTTCAACCATGGCCATAGGGACGGGTTAGAAAGCTCAAGTGATGTAGTTGGATGTTCCTTCAAATGGCCATAACTTCGTAGCCATGTGTCCTAGCATGATGATTAAGACAGTTTTGGAAAGGTATTGAAGTAGTTTACAAGATCTGTACATAGGTTTAAAGATCAAAGTCACTTTTAGTGTAGTAAATGGCCTCTGAATGCATTGTACTCGGGATAACCTGTCAATTTGAGCATGTGTTTAAAGGGTATTATGAAACTTTTTCATCGCCAAGATCCTTGTTATTGTGTCCCAGGGCTTTGGTTTGCTTATTCATGAAGGCCCAATGACATAAAAACGATAATGGATGACCTTGCATTTTCGTCAAAATTTCAACCATGGCCATAGGGACGGGTGAAAAAGCTCAAGTGATGTAGTTGGATGTTCCTTCAAATGGCCATAACTTCGTAGCCATGTGGCCTTGCGTGATCATTAAGACAGTTTTGGAAAGGTATTGAAGTGTTCTACAAGATCTGTACAAAGGTTAAAAGATCAAATTCATTTTTAGTCTAGTAAATCGCCTCTGAATGCTTTGTACTCGGGAAAACCTGTCAATTTGAGCATGTGTTTAAAGGGTATTATGAAACTTTTTCATCGCCAAGATCCTTGTTATTGTGTCCCAGGGCTTTGGTTTGCTTATTCATGAAGGCCCAATGACATAAAAACGATAATGGATGACCTTGCATTTTCGTCAAAATTTCAACCATGGCCATAGGGACGGGTGAAAAAGCTCAAGTGATGTAGTTGGATGTTCCTTCAAATGGCCATAACTTCGTAGCCATGTGGCCTAGCGTGATCATTAAGACAGTTTTGGAAAGGTATTGAAGTGTTCTACAAGATCTGTACAAAGGTTAAAAGATCAAATTCATTTTTAGTCTAGTAAATCGCCTCTGAATGCATTGTACTCGGGAAAACCTGTCAATTTGAGCATGTGTTTAAAGGGTATTATGAAACTTTTTCATCGCCAAGATCCTTGTTATTGTGTCCCAGGGCTTTGGTTTGCTTATTCATGAAGGCCCAATGACATAAAAACGATAATGGATGACCTTGCATTTTCGTCAAAATTTCAACCATGGCCATAGGGACGGGTGAAATAGCTCAAGTGATGTAGTTGGATGTTCCTTCAAATGGCCATAACCTCGTAGCCATGTGTCCTAGCGTGATGATTAAGACAGTTTTGGAAAGGTATTGAAGTGGTCTACAAGATCTGTACATTGATTGAAAGATCAAAGTCACTTTCAGTGTAGTAAATGGCCTCTGAATGCATTGTACTCGGGAAAACCTGTCGATTTGCGCATGTATTTAAAGGGTAAAGTGACCCATTATGAAACTTTTTCATCGCCAAGATCCTTGTTATTGTGTCCCACGGCTTTGATTTGCTTATTCATGAAGCCCCAATGACATTAAAACGATAATGGATGACCTTGCATTTTCGTCAAAATTTCAACCATGGCCAAAGGGACGGGTGAAATAGCTCAAGTGATGTAGTTGGATGTTCCTTCAAATGGCCATAACCTCGTAGCCATGTGTCCTAGCGTGATGATTAAGACAGTTTTGGAAAGGTATTGAAGTGGTCTACAAGATCTGTACATTGATTGAAAGATCAAAGTCACTTTCAGTGTAGTAAATGGCCTCTGAATGCATTGTACTCGGGAAAACCTGTCGATTTGAGCATGTGTTTAAAGGGTATTATGAAACTTTTTCATCGCCAAGATCCTTGTTATTGTGTCCCAGGGCTTTGGTTTGCTTATTCATGAAGGCGCAATGACATTAAAACGATAATGGATGACCTTGCATTTTCGTCAAAATTTCAACCATGGCCATAGGGACGGGTGAAAAAGCTCAAGTGATGTAGTTGGATGTTCCTTCAAATGGCCATAACTTCGTAGCCATGTGTCCTAGCGTGATGATTAAGACAGTTTTGGAAAGGTATTGAAGTGTTCTATAAGATCTGTACAAAGGTTAAAAGATCAAATTCATTTTTAGTCTAGTAAATTGCCTCTGAATGCATTGTACTCGGGAAACCCTGTCAATTTGAGCATGTATTTAAAGGGTAAAGTGACCCATTATGAAACTTTTTCATCGCCAAGATCCTTGTTATTGTGTCCCAGGGCTTTGATTTGCTTATTCATGAAGGCCCAATGACATAAAAACGATAATGGATGACCTTGCATTTTCGTCAAAATTTCAACCATGGCCATAGGGACGGGTGAAATAGCTCAAGTGATGTAGTTGGATGTTCCTTCAAATGGCCATAACTTCGTAGCCATGTGTCCTAGCGTGATGATTAAGACAGTTTTGGAAAGGTATTGAAGTGGTCTACAAGATCTGTACAAAGCTTAAAAGATCAAATTCATTTTGAGTCTAGTAAATCGCCTCTGAACGCATTGTACTCGGGAAAACCTGTCAATTTGAGCATGTGTTTAAAGGGTATTATGAAACTTTTTCATCGCCAAGATCCTTGTTATTGTGTTCCAGGGCTTTGGTTTGCTTATTCATGAAGGCCCAATGACATAAAAAGGATAATGGATGACCTTGCATTTTCGTCAAAATTTCAACCATGGCCATAGGGACGGGTGAAATAGCTCAAGTGATGTAGTTGGATGTTCCTTCAAATGGCCATAGCTTCGTAGCCATGTGGCCTAGCGTGATGATTAAGACAGTTTTGGAAAGGTATTGAAGTGGTCTACAAGATCTGTGTATAGGTTTAAAGATCAAAGTCATTTTTAGTCTAGTAAATTGCCTCTGAATGCATTGTACTCGGGAAACCCTGTCAATTTGAGCATGTATTTATAGGGTAAAGTGACCCATTATGAAACTTTTTCATCGCCAAGATCCTTGTTATTGTGTCCCAGGGCTTTGATTTGCTTATTCATGAAGGCCCAATGACATAAAAACGATAATGGATGACCTTGCATTTTCGTCAAAATTTCAACCATGGCCATAGGGACGGGTGAAAAAGCTCAAGTAATGTAGTTGGATGTTCCTTCAAACGGCCATAACTTCGTAGCCATGTGTCCTAGCGTGATGATTAAGACAGTTTTGGAAAGGTATTGAAGTGGTCTACAAGATCTGTACATCAATTAAAAGATCAAAGTCACTTTCAGTGTAGTAAATGGCCTCTGAATGCATTGTACTCGGGAAAACCTGTCAATTTGAGCATGTGTTTAAAGGGTAATATGACCCATAAAGGTTAAGCTAAGAGCAAAGGAACATATAGTAAATTGCCTCTGAAGTTGAAGGTTTTGTGGAAAGTCTTCAAATGTGCTTCGGGGGACTATGACCCAGTATGAAACTTTTTCATCGCCAAGATCCTTGTTATTGTGTCCCAGGGCTTTGGTTTGCTTATTCATGAAGGCGCAATGACATAAAAAACGATAATGGATGACCTTGCATTTTCGTCAAAATTTCAACCATGGCCATAGGGACGGGTGAAAAAGCTCAAGTGATGTAGTTGGATGTTCCTTCAAATGGCCATAACTTCGTAGCCATGTGTCCTAGCGTGATGATTAAGACAGTTTTGGAAAGGTATTGAAGTGGTCTACAAGATCTATACATTGATTGAAAGATCAAAGTCACTTTCAGTGTAGTAAATGGCCTCTGAATGCATTGTACTCGGGAAAACCTGTCAATTTGAGCATGTGTTTAAAGGGTATTATGAAACTTTTTCTTCGCCAAGATCCTTGTTATTGTGTCCCAGGGCTTTGGTTTGCTTATTCATGAAGGCCCAATGACATAAAAACGATAATGGATGACCTTGCATTTTCGTCAAAATTTCAACCATGGCCATAGGGACGGGTGAAATAGCTCAAGTGATGTAGTTGGATGTTCCTTCAAATGGCCATAGCTTCGTAGCCATGTGTCCTAGCGTGATGAATAAGACAGTTTTGGAAAGGTATTGAAGTGGTCTACAAGATCTGTACATTAATTAAAAGATCAAAGTCACTTTCAGTGTAGTAAATGGCCTCTGAATGCATTGTACTTGGGAAAACCTGTCGATTTGAGCATGTGTTTAAAGGGTATTATGAAACTTTTTCTTCGCCAAGATCCTTGTTATTGTGTCCCAGGGCTTTGGTTTGCTTATTCATGAAGGCCCAATGACATAAAAACGATAATGGATGACCTTGCATTTTCGTCAAAATTTCAACCATGGCCATAGGGACGGGTGAAATAGCTCGAGTGATGTAGTTGGATGTTCCTTCAAATGGCCATAGCTTCGTAGCCATGTGGCCTAGCGTGATGATTAAGACAGTTTTGGAAAGGTATTGAAGTGTTCTACAAGATCTGTACAAAGGTTAAAAGATCAAATTCATTTTTAGTCTAGTAAATGGCCTCTGAATGCATTGTACTCGGGAAAACCTGTCAATTTGAGCATGTGTTTAAAGGGTATTATGAAACTTTTTCATCGCCAAGATCCTTGTTATTGTGTCCCAGGGCTTTGGTTTGCTTATTCATGAAGGCCCAATGACATAAAAACGATAATGGATGACCTTGCATTTTCGTCAAAATTTCAACCATGGCCATAGGGACGGGTGAAAAAGCTCAAGTGATGTAGTTGGATGTTCCTTCAAATGGCCATAACTTCGTAGCCATGTGTCTTTGCGTGATGATTAAGACAGTTTTGGAAAGGTATTGAAGTGTTCTACAAGATCTGTACAAAGGTTAAAAGATCAAATTCATTTTTAGTCTAGTAAATGGCCTCTGAATGCATTGTACTCGGGAAAACCTGTCAATTTGAGCATGTGTTTAAAGGGTATTATGAAACTTTTTCATCGCCAAGATCCTTGTTATTGTGTCCCAGGGCTTTGGTTTGCTTATTCATGAAGGCCCAATGACATAAAAACGATAATGGATGACCTTGCATTTTCGTCAAAATTTCAACCATGGCCATAGGGACGGGTGAAAAAGCTCAAGTGATGTAGTTGGATGTTCCTTCAAATGGCCATGACTTCGTAGCCATGTGTCCTTGCGTGATGATTAAGACAGTTTTGGAAAGGTATTGAAGTGGTCTACAAGATCTGTACATAGGTTTAAAGATCAAATTCACTTTTAGTCTAGTAAATCGCCTCTGAATGCATTGTACTCGGGAAAACCTGTCAATTTGAGCATGTGTTTAAAGGGTAAAGTGACCCATTATGAAACTTTTTCATCGCCAAGATCCTTGTTATTGTGTCCCAGGGCTTTGGTTTGCTTATTCATGAAGGCCCAATGACATAAAAACGATAATGGATGACCTTGCATTTTCGTCAAAATTTCAACCATGGCCATAGGGACGGGTGAAAAAGCTCAAGTGATGTAGTTGGATGTTCCTTCAAATGGCCATGACTTCGTAGCCATGTGGCCTAGCGTGATGATTAAGACAGTTTTGGAAAGGTATTGAAGTGTTCTACAAGATCTGTACAAAGGTTAAAAGATCAAATTCATTTTTAGTCTAGTAAATCGCCTCTGAATGCATTGTACTCGGGAAAACCTGTCGATTTGAGCATGTATTTAAAGGGTATTATGAAACTTTTTCATCGCCAAGATCCTTGTTATTGTGTCCCAGGGCTTTGGTTTGCTTAATCATGAAGGCTCAATGACATAAAAACGATAATGGATGACCTTGCATTTTCGTCAAAATTTCAACCATGACCATAGGGACGGGTGAAATAGCTCAAGTGATGTAGTTGGATGTTCCTTCAAATGGCCATAACTTCGTAGCCATGTGTCCTTGCGTGATGATTAAGACAGTTTTGGAAAGGTATTGAAGTGGTCTACAAGATCTGTACATAGGTTAAAAGATCAAATTCATTTTTAGTCTAGTAAATCGCCTCTGAATGCTTTGTACTCGGGAAAACCTGTCAATTTGAGCATGTGTTTAAAGGGTATTATGAAACTTTTTCATCGCCAAGATCCTTGTTATTGTGTCCCAGGGCTTTGGTTTGCTTATTCATGAAGGCGCAATGACATAAGAACGATAATGGATGACCTTGCATTTTCGTCAAAATTTCAACCATGGCCATAGGGACGGGTTAGAAAGCTCAAGTGATGTAGTTGGATGTTCCTTCAAATGGCCATAACTTCGTAGCCATGTGTCCTAGCGTGATGATTAAGACAGTTTTGGAAAGGTATTGAAATGTTCTACAAGATCTGTACAAAGGTTAAAAGATCAAATTCATTTTTAGTCTAGTAAATCGCCTTTGAATGCATTGTACTCGGGAAAACCTGTCAATTTGAGCATGTGTTTAAAGGGTATTATGAAACTTTTTCATCGCCAAGATCCTTGTTATTGTGTCCCAGGGCTTTGGTTTGCTTATTCATGCAGGCCCAATGACATAAAAACGATAATGGATGACCTTGCATTTTCGTCAAAATTTCAACCATGGCCATAGGGACGGGTGAAATAGCTCAAGTGATGTAGTTGGATGTTCCTTCAAATGGCCATAACTTCGTAGCCATGTGTCCTTGCGTGATGATTAAGACAGTTTTGGAAAGGTATTGAAGTGGTCTACAAGATCTGTACAAAGGTTAAAAGATCAAATTCATTTTTAGTGTAGTAAATCGCCTCTGAATGCATTGTACTCGGGAAAACCTGTCGATTTGAGCATGTGTTTAAAGGGTATTATGAAACTTTTTCATCGCCAAGATCCTTGTTATTGTGTCCCAGGGCTTTGGTTTGCTTATTCATGAAGGCCCAGTGACATAAAAACGATAATGGATGACCTTGCATTTTCGTCAAAATTTCAACCATGGCCATAGGGACGGGTGAAATAGCTCAAGTGATGTAGTTGGATGTTCCTTCAAATGGCCATAGCTTCGTAGCCATGTGGCCTAGCGTGATGATTAAGACAGTTTTGGAAAGGTATTGAAGTGGTCTACAAGATCTGTACAAAGGTTAAAAGATCAAATTCATTTTTAGTCTAGTAAATCGCCTCTGAATGCTTTGTACTCGGGAAAACCTGTCAATTTGAGCATGTGTTTAAAGGGTATTATGAAACTTTTTCATCGCCAAGATCCTTGTTATTGTGTCACAGGGCTTTGATTTGCTTATTCATGAAGGCCCAATGACATAAAAACGATAATGGATGACCTTGCATTTTCGTCAAAATTTCAACCATGGCCATAGGGACGGGTGAAAAAGCTCAAGTGATGTAGTTGGATGTTCCTTCAAATGGCCATAGCTTCGTAGCCATGTGGCCTAGCGTGATCATTAAGACAGTTTTGGAAAGGTATTGAAGTGGTCTACAAGATCTGTACAAAGGTTAAAAGATCAAATTCATTTTTAGTCTAGTAAATGGCCTCTGAATGCATTGTACTCGGGAAAACCTGTCAATTTGAGCATGTGTTTAAAGGGTATTATGAAACTTTTTCATCGCCAAGATCCTTGTTATTGTGTCCCAGGGCTTTGGTTTGCTTATTCATGAAGGCCCAATGACATAAAAACGATAATGGATGACCTTGCATTTTCGTCAAAATTTCAACCATGGCCATAGGGACGGGTGAAATAGCTCAAGTGATGTAGTTGGATGTTCCTTCAAATGGCCATAACTTCGTAGCCATGTGTCCTAGCATGATGATTAAGACAGTTTTGGAAAGGTATTGAAGTGGTCTACAAGATCTGTACATTAATTAAAAGATCAAAGTCACTTTCAGTGTAGTAAATGGCCTCTGAATGCATTGTACTCGGGAAAACCTGTCGATTTGAGCATGTATTTAAAGGGTAAAGTGACCCATTATGAAACTTTTTCATCGCCAAGATCCTTGTTATTGTGTCCCAGGGCTTTGGTTTGCTTATTCATGAAGCCCCAATGACATAAGAACGATAATGGATGACCTTGCATTTTCGTCAAAATTTCAACCATGGCCATAGGGACGGGTGAAAAAGCTCAAGTGATGTAGTTGGATGTTCCTTCAAATGGCCATAACCTCGTAGCCATGTGTCCTAGCATGATGATTAAGACAGTTTTGGAAAGGTATTGAAGTGTTCTACAAGATCTGTACATTGATTGAAAGATCAAAGTCACTTTCAGTGTAGTAAATGGCCTCTGAATGCATTGTACTCGGGAAAACCTGTCGATTTGCGCATGTATTTAAAGGGTAATATGACCCATTATGAAACTTTTTCATCGCCAAGATCCTTGTTATTGTGTCCCAGGGCTTTGGTTTGCTTATTCATGAAGGCCCAATGACATAAAAACGATAATGGATGACCTTGCATTTTCGTCAAAATTTCAACCATGGCCATAGGGACGGGTTAGAAAGCTCAAGTGATGTAGTTGGATGTTCCTTCAAATGGCCATAACTTCGTAGCCATGTGTCCTTGCGTGATGATTAAGACAGTTTTGGAAAGGTATTGAAGTGGTCTACAAGATCTGTACAAAGGTTAAAAGATCAAATTCATTTTTAGTCTAGTAAATGGCCTCTGAATGCATTGTACTCGGGAAAACCTGTCAATTTGAGCATGTGTTTAAAGGGTATTATGAAACTTTTTCATCGCCAAGATCCTTGTTATTGTGTCCCAGGGCTTTGATTTGCTTATTCATGAAGGCCCAATGACATAAAAACGATAATGGATGACCTTGCATTTTCGTCAAAATTTCAACCATGGCCATAGGGACGGGTTAGAAAGCTCAAGTGATGTAGTTGGATGTTCCTTCAAATGGCCATAACTTCGTAGCCATGTGTCCTTGCGTGATCATTAAGACAGTTTTGGAAAGGTATTGAAGTGGTCTACAAGATCTGTACAAAGGTTAAAAGATCAAATTCATTTTTAGTCTAGTAAATGGCCTCTGAATGCTTTGTACTCGGGAAAACCTGTCAATTTGAGCATGTGTTTAAAGGGTATTATGAAACTTTTTCATCGCCAAGATCCTTGTTATTGTGTCACAGGGCTTTGATTTGCTTATTCATGAAGGCCCAATGACATAAAAACGATAATGGATGACCTTGCATTTTCGTCAAAATTTCAACCATGGCCATAGGGACGGGTGAAAAAGCTCAAGTGATGTAGTTGGATGTTCCTTCAAATGGCCATAGCTTCGTAGCCATGTGGCCTAGCGTGATCATTAAGACAGTTTTGGAAAGGTATTGAAGTGGTCTACAAGATCTGTACAAAGGTTAAAAGATCAAATTCATTTTTAGTCTAGTAAATGGCCTCTGAATGCATTGTACTCGGGAAAACCTGTCAATTTGAGCATGTGTTTAAAGGGTATTATGAAACTTTTTCATCGCCAAGATCCTTGTTATTGTGTCCCAGGGCTTTGGTTTGCTTATTCATGAAGGCCCAATGACATAAAAACGATAATGGATGACCTTGCATTTTCGTCAAAATTTCAACCATGGCCATAGGGACGGGTGAAATAGCTCAAGTGATGTAGTTGGATGTTCCTTCAAATGGCCATAACTTCGTAGCCATGTGTCCTTGCGTGATGATTAAGACAGTTTTGGAAAGGTATTGAAGTGGTCTACAAGATCTGTACATTAATTAAAAGATCAAAGTCACTTTCAGTGTAGTAAATGGCCTCTGAATGCATTGTACTCGGGAAAACCTGTCGATTTGAGCATGTATTTAAAGGGTAAAGTGACCCATTATGAAACTTTTTCATCGCCAAGATCCTTGTTATTGTGTCCCAGGGCTTTGGTTTGCTTATTCATGAAGCCCCAATGACATAAGAACGATAATGGATGACCTTGCATTTTCGTCAAAATTTCAACCATGGCCATAGGGACGGGTGAAAAAGCTCAAGTGATGTAGTTGGATGTTCCTTCAAATGGCCATAACCTCGTAGCCATGTGTCCTAGCATGATGATTAAGACAGTTTTGGAAAGGTATTGAAGTGTTCTACAAGATCTGTACATTGATTGAAAGATCAAAGTCACTTTCAGTGTAGTAAATGGCCTCTGAATGCATTGTACTCGGGAAAACCTGTCGATTTGCGCATGTATTTAAAGGGTAATATGACCCATTATGAAACTTTTTCATCGCCAAGATCCTTGTTATTGTGTCCCAGGGCTTTGGTTTGCTTATTCATGAAGGCCCAATGACATAAAAACGATAATGGATGACCTTGCATTTTCGTCAAAATTTCAACCATGGCCATAGGGACGGGTTAGAAAGCTCAAGTGATGTAGTTGGATGTTCCTTCAAATGGCCATAACTTCGTAGCCATGTGTCCTTGCGTGATGATTAAGACAGTTTTGGAAAGGTATTGAAGTGTTCTACAAGATCTGTACAAAGGTTAAAAGATCAAATTCATTTTTAGTCTAGAAGATCGCCTCTGAATGCATTGTACTCGGGAAAACCTGTCAATTTGAGCATGTGTTTAAAGGGTATTATGAAACTTTTTCATCGCCAAGATCCTTGTTATTGTGTCACAGGGCTTTGGTTTGCTTATTCATGAAGGCCCAGTGACATAAAAACGATAATGGATGACCTTGCATTTTCGTCAAAATTTCAACCATGGCCATAGGGACGGGTGAAATAGCTCAAGTGATGAAGTTGGATGTTCCTTCAAATGGCCATAACCTCGTAGCCATGTGTCCTAGCGTGATGATTAAGACAGTTTTGGAAAGGTATTGAAGTGGTCTACAAGATCTGTACATTGATTGAACGATCAAAGTCACTTTCAGTGTAGTAAATGGCCTCTGAATGCATTGTACTCGGGAAAACCTGTCGATTTGAGCATGTATTTAAAGGGTAAAGTGACCCATTATGAAACTTTTTCATCGCCAAGATCCTTGTTATTGTGTCCCAGGGCTTTGATTTGCTTATTCATGAAGGCCCAATGACATAAAAACGATAATGGATGACCTTGCATTTTCGTCAAAATTTCAACCATGGCCATAGGGACGGGTGAAAAAGCTCAAGTGATGTAGTTGGATGTTCCTTCAAATGGCCATAACTTCGTAGCCATGTGTCCTAGCATGATGATTAAGACAGTTTTGGTAAGGTATTGAAGTGTTCTACAAGATCTGTACAAAGGTTAAAAGATCAAATTCATTTTTAGTCTAGTAAATCGCATCTGAATGCATTGTACTCGGGAAAACCTGTCAATTTGAGCATGTGTTTAAAGGGTATTATGAAACTTTTTCATCGCCAAGATCCTTGTTATTGTGTCCCAGGGCTTTGGTTTGCTTATTCATGAAGGCCCAGTGACATAAAAACGATAATGGATGACCTTGCATTTTCGTCAAAATTTCAACCATGGCCATAGGGACGGGTGAAAAAGCTCAAGTGATGTAGTTGGATGTTCCTTCAAATGGCCATAACTTCGTAGCCATGTGTCCTAGCATGATGATTAAGACAGTTTTGGAAAGGTATTGAAGTGTTCTACAAGATCTGTACAAAGCTTAAAAGATCAAATTCATTTTTAGTCTAGTAAATCACCTCTGAATGCATTGTACTCGGGAAAACCTGTCAATTTGAGTATGTGTTTAAAGGGTATTATGAAACTTTTTCATCGCCAAGATCCTTGTTATTGTGTCCCAGGGCTTTGGTTTGCTTATTCATGAAGGCCCAATGACATAAAAACGATAAGGGATGACTTTGCATTTTCGTCAAAATTTCAACCATGGCCATAGGGACGGGTGAAAAAGCTCAAGTGATGTAGTTGGATGTTCCTTCAAATGGCCATAACTTCGTAGCCATGTGTCCTTGCGTGATGATTAAGACAGTTTTGGAAAGGTATTGAAGTGTTCTACAAGATCTGTACAAAGGTTAAAAGATCAAATTCATTTTTAGTCTAGTAAATCGCCTCTGAATGCATTGTACTCGGGAAAACCTGTCAATTTGAGCATGTGTTTAAAGGGTATTATGAAACTTTTTCATCGCCAAGATCCTTGTTATTGTGTCCCAGGGCTTTGGTTTGCTTATTCATGAAGGCCCAATGACATAAAAACGATAATGGATGACCTTGCATTTTCGTCAAAATTTCAACCATGGCCATAGGGACGGGTGAAAAAGCTCAAGTGATGTAGTTGGATGTTCCTTCAAATGGCCATAACTTCGTAGCCATGTGTCTTTGCGTGATGATTAAGACAGTTTTGGAAAGGTATTGAAGTGTTCTACAAGATCTGTACAAAGGTTAAAAGATCAAATTCATTTTTAGTCTAGTAAATGGCCTCTGAATGCATTGTACTCGGGAAAACCTGTCAATTTGAGCATGTGTTTAAAGGGTATTATGAAACTTTTTCATCGCCAAGATCCTTGTTATTGTGTCCCAGGGCTTTGGTTTGCTTATTCATGAAGGCGCAATGACATAAAAACGATAATGGATGACCTTGCATTTTCGTCAAAATTTCAACCATGGCCATAGGGACGGGTGAAAAAGCTCAAGTGATGTAGTTGGATGTTCCTTCAAATGGCCATAACCTCGTAGCCATGTGTCCTTGCGTGATGATTAAGACAGTTTTGATAAGGTATTGAAGTAGTTTACAAGATCTGTACATTAATTAAAAGATCAAAGTCACTTTCAGTGTAGTAAATGGCCTCTGAATGCATTGTACTCGGGAAAACCTGTCGATTTGAGCATGTATTTAAAGGGTAAAGTGACCCATTATGAAACTTTTTCATCGCCAAGATCCTTGTTATTGTGTCCCAGGGCTTTGGTTTGCTTATTCATGAAGGCCCAGTGACATAAAAACGATAATGGATGACCTTGCATTTTCGTCAAAATTTCAACCATGGCCATAGGGACGGGTGAAAAAGCTCAAGTGATGTAGTTGGATGTTCCTTCAAATGGCCATAACCTCGTAGCCATGTGTCCTAGCGTGATGAATAAGACAGTTTTGGAAAGGTATTGAAGTGGTCTACAAGATCTGTACATCAATTAAAAGATCAAAGTCACTTTCAGTGTAGTAAATGGCCTCTGAATGCATTGTACTCGGGAAAACCTGTCGATTTGAGCATGTATTTAAAGGGTAAAGTGACCCATTATGAAACTTTTTCATCGCCAAGATCCTTGTTATTGTGTCCCAGGGCTTTGGTTTGCTTATTCATGAAGGCCCAGTGACATAAAAACGATAATGGATGACCTTGCATTTTCGTCAAAATTTCAACCATGGCCATAGGGACGGGTGAAATAGCTCAAGTGATGTAGTTGGATGTTCCTTCAAATGGCCATAACTTCGTAGCCATGTGTCCTTGCGTGATGATTAAGACAGTTTTGGAAAGGTATTGAAGTGGTCTACAAGATCTGTACAAAGGTTAAAAGATCAAATTCACTTTTAGTCTAGTAAATCGCCTCTGAATGCATTGTACTCGGGAAAACCTGTCAATTTGAGCATGTGTTTAAAGGGTATTATGAAACTTTTTCATCGCCAAGATCCTTGTTATTGTGTCCCAGGGCTTTGGTTTGCTTATTCATGAAGGCTCAATGACATAAAAACGATAATGGATGACCTTGCATTTTCGTCAAAATTTCAACCATGGCCATAGGGACGGGTGAAAAAGCTCAAGTGATGTAGTTGGATGTTCCTTCAAATGGCCATAACCTCGTAGCCATGTGTCCTAGCGTGATGATTAAGACAGTTTTGGAAAGGTATTGAAGTGTTCTACAAGATCTGTACAAAGGTTAAAAGATCAAATTCATTTTTAGTCTAGTAGATCGCCTCTGAATGCATTGTACTCGGGAAAACCTGTCGATTTGAGCATGTATTTAAAGGGTAAAGTGACCCATTATGAAACTTTTTCATCGCCAAGATCCTTGTTATTGTGTCCCAGGGCTTTGGTTTGCTTATTCATGAAGGCCCAATGACATAAAAACGATAATGGATGACCTTGCATTTTCGTCAAAATTTCAACCATGGCCATAGGGACGGGTGAAAAAGCTCAAGTGATGTAGTTGGATGTTCCTTCAAATGGCCATAACTTCGTAGCCATGTGTCCTTGCGTGATGATTAAGACAGTTTTGGAAAGGTATTGAAGTGGTCTACAAGATCTGTACAAAGGTTAAAAGATCAAATTCATTTTTAGTCTAGTAAATCGCCTCTGAATGCATTGTACTCGGGAAAACCTGTCAATTTGAGCATGTGTTTAAAGGGTATTATGAAACTTTTTCATCGCCAAGATCCTTGTTATTGTGTCCCAGGGCTTTGGTTTGCTTATTCATGAAGGCCCAATGACATTAAAACGATAATGGATGACCTTGCATTTTCGTCAAAATTTCAACCAAGGCCATAGGGACGGGTTAGAAAGCTCAAGTGATGTAGTTGGATGTTCCTTCAAATGGCCATAACTTCGTAGCCATGTGTCCTTGCGTGATGATTAAGACAGTTTTGGAAAGGTATTGAAGTGGTCTACAGGATCTGTACAAAGGTTTAAAGATCAAATTCACTTTTAGTCTAGTAAATCGCCTCTGAATGCATTGTACTCGGGAAAACCTGTCAATTTGAGCATGTGTTTAAAGGGTATTAAGAAACTTTTTCATCGCCAAGATCCTTGTTATTGTGTCCCAGGGCTTTGGTTTGCTTATTCATGAAGGCCCAATGACATAAAAACGATAATGGATGACCTTGCATTTTCGTCAAAATTTCAACCATGGCCATAGGGACGGGTGAAATAGCTCAAGTGATGTAGTTGGATGTTCCTTCAAATGGCCATAGCTTCGTAGCAATGTGGCCTAGCGTGATGATTAAGACAGTTTTGGAAAGGTATTGAAGTGGTCTACAAGATCTGTACAAAGGTTAAAAGATCAAATTCATTTTTAGTCTAGTAAATCGCCTCTGAATGCATTGTACTCGGGGAAACCTGTCAATTTGAGCATGTGTTTAAAGGGTATTAAGAAACTTTTTCATCGCCAAGATCCTTGTTATTGTGTCCCAGGGCTTTGGTTTGCTTATTCATGAAGGCCCAATGACATAAAAACGATAATGGATGACCTTGCATTTTCGTCAAAATTTCAACCATGGCCACAGGGACGGGTTAGAAAGCTCAAGTGATGTAGTTGGATGTTCCTTCAAATGGCCATAGCTTCGTAGCAATGTGGCCTAGCGTGATGATTAAGACAGTTTTGGAAAGGTATTGAAGTGGTCTACAAGATCTGTACAAAGGTTAAAAGATCAAATTCATTTTTAGTCTAGTAAATCGCCTCTGAATGCATTGTACTCGGGGAAACCTGTCAATTTGAGCATGTGTTTAAAGGGTATTAAGAAACTTTTTCATCGCCAAGATCCTTGTTATTGTGTCCCAGGGCTTTGGTTTGCTTATTCATGAAGGCCCAATGACATAAAAACGATAATGGATGACCTTGCATTTTCGTCAAAATTTCAACCATGGCCACAGGGACGGGTGAAAAAGCTCAAGTGATGTAGTTGGATGTTCCTTCAAATGGCCATAACTTCGTAGCCATGTGTCCTTGCGTGATGATTAAGACAGTTTTGGAAAGGTATTGAAGTGTTCTACAAGATCTGTACATTGATTGAAAGATCAAAGTCACTTTTAGTGTAGTAAATGGCCTCTGAATGCATTGTACTCGGGAAAACCTGTCAATTTGAGCATGTGTTTAAAGGGTATTATGAAACTTTTTCATCGCCAAGATCCTTGTTATTGTGTCCCAGGGCTTTGATTTGCTTATTCATGAAGGCCCAATGACATAAAAACGATAATGGATGACCTTGCATTTTCGTCAAAATTTCAACCATGGCCACAGGGACGGGTGAAAAAGCTCAAGTGATGTAGTTGGATGTTCCTTCAAATGGCCATAATTTCGTAGCCATGTGTCCTTGCGTGATGATTAAGACAGTTTTGGAAAGGTATTGAAGTGTTCTACAAGATCTGTACATAGGTTAAAAGATCAAATTCACTTTTAGTCTAGTAAATGGCCTCTGAATGCATTGTACTCGGGAAAACCTGTCAATTTGAGCATGTGTTTAAAGGGTATTATGAAACTTTTTCATCGCCAAGATCCTTGTTATTGTGTCCCAGGGCTTTGGTTTGCTTATTCATGAAGGCCCAATGACATAAAAACGATAATGGATGACCTTGCATTTTCGTCAAAATTTCAACCATGGCCATAGGGACGGGTGAAAAAGCTCAAGTGATGTAGTTGGATGTTCCTTCAAATGGCCATAACTTCGTAGCCATGTGTCCTTGCGTGATGATTAAGACAGTTTTGGAAAGGTATTGAAGTGTTCTACAAGATCTGTACAAAGGTTAAAAGATCAAATTCATTTTTAGTCTAGTAAATCGCCTCTGAATGCATTGTACTCGGGAAAACCTGTCAATTTTAGCATGTGTTTAAAGGGTATTATGAAACTTTTTCATCGCCAAGATCCTTGTTATTGTGTCCCAGGGCTTTGGTTTGCTTATTCATGAAGGCCCAATGACATAAAAACGATAATGGATGACTTTGCATTTTCGTCAAAATTTCAACCATGGCCATAGGGACGGGTGAAATAGCTCAAGTGATGTAGTTGGATGTTCCTTCAAATGGCCATAACTTCGTAGCCATGTGTCCTTGCGTGATGATTAAGACAGTTTTGGAAAGGTATTGAAGTGTTCTACAAGATCTGTACAAAGGTTAAAAGATCAAATTCATTTTTAGTCTAGTAAATCGCCTCTGAATGCATTGTACTCGGGAAAACCTGTCAATTTGAGCATGTGTTTAAAGGGTATTATGAAACTTTTTCATCGCCAAGATCCTTGTTATTGTGTCCCAGGGCTTTGGTTTGCTTATTCATGAAGGCGCAATGACATAAAAACGATAATGGATGACTTTGCATTTTCGTCAAAATTTCAACCATGGCCATAGGGACGGGTGAAATAGCTCAAGTGATGTAGTTGGATGTTCCTTCAAATGGCCATAACTTCGTAGCCATGTGTCCTTGCGTGATGATTAAGACAGTTTTGGAAAGGTATTGAAGTGTTCTACAAGATCTGTACATAGGTTTAAAGATCAAATTCATTTTTTGTCTAGTAAATGGCCTCTGAATGCATTGTACTCGGGAAAACCTGTCAATTTGAGCATGTGTTTAAAGGGTATTATGAAACTTTTTCATCGCCAAGATCCTTGTTATTGTGTCCCAGGGCTTTGGTTTGCTTATTCATGAAGGCCCAATGACATAAAAACGATAATGGATGACCTTGCTTTTTCGTCAAAATTTCAACCATGGCCATAGGGACGGGTGAAATAGCTCAAGTGATGTAGTTGGATGTTCCTTCAAATGGCCATAGCTTCGTAGCCATGTGGCCTAGCGTGATGATTAAGACAGTTTTGGAAAGGTATTGAAGTGTTCTATAAGATCTGTACAAAGGTTAAAAGATCAAATTCATTTTTAGTCTAGTAAATTGCCTCTGAATGCATTGTACTCGGGAAACCCTGTCAATTTGAGCATGTATTTAAAGGGTAAAGTGACCCATTATGAAACTTTTTCATCGCCAAGATCCTTGTTATTGTGTCCCAGGGCTTTGATTTGCTTATTCATGAAGGCCCAATGACATAAAAACGATAATGGATGACCTTGCATTTTCGTCAAAATTTCAACCATGGCCATAGGGACGGGTGAAATAGCTCAAGTGATGTAGTTGGATGTTCCTTCAAATGGCCATAACTTCGTAGCCATGTGTCCTAGCGTGATGATTAAGACAGTTTTGGAAAGGTATTGAAGTGGTCTACAAGATCTGTACAAAGGTTAAAAGATCAAATTCATTTTGAGTCTAGTAAATCGCCTCTGAACGCATTGTACTCGGGAAAACCTGTCAATTTGAGCATGTGTTTAAAGGGTATTATGAAACTTTTTCATCGCCAAGATCCTTGTTATTGTGTTCCAGGGCTTTGGTTTGCTTATTCATGAAGGCCCAATGACATAAAAAGGATAATGGATGACCTTGCATTTTCGTCAAAATTTCAACCATGGCCATAGGGACGGGTGAAATAGCTCAAGTGATGTAGTTGGATGTTCCTTCAAATGGCCATAGCTTCGTAGCCATGTGGCCTAGCGTGATGATTAAGACAGTTTTGGAAAGGTATTGAAGTGTTCTACAAGATCTGTACAAAGGTTAAAAGATCAAATTCATTTTTAGTCTAGTAAATCGCCTTTGAATGCATTGTACTCGGGAAAACCTGTCAATTTGAGCATGTGTTTAAAGGGTATTATGAAACTTTTTCATCGCCAAGATCCTTGTTATTGTGTTCCAGGGCTTTGGTTTGCTTATTCATGAAGGCCCAATGACATAAAAAGGATAATGGATGACCTTGCATTTTCGTCAAAATTTCAACCATGGCCATAGGGACGGGTGAAATAGCTCAAGTGATGTAGTTGGATGTTCCTTCAAATGGCCATAGCTTCGTAGCCATGTGGCCTAGCGTGATGATTAAGACAGTTTTGGAAAGGTATTGAAGTGGTCTACAAGATCTGTACAAAGGTTAAAAGATCAAATTCATTTTTAGTCTAGTAAATCGCCTTTGAATGCATTGTACTCGGGAAAACCTGTCAATTTGAGCATGTGTTTAAAGGGTATTATGAAACTTTTTCATCGCCAAGATCCTTGTTATTGTGTTCCAGGGCTTTGGTTTGCTTATTCATGAAGGCCCAATGACATAAAAAGGATAATGGATGACCTTGCATTTTCGTCAAAATTTCAACCATGGCCATAGGGACGGGTGAAATAGCTCAAGTGATGTAGTTGGATGTTCCTTCAAATGGCCATAACCTCGTAGCCATGTGTCCTAGCGTGATGATTAAGACAGTTTTGGAAAGGTTTTGAAGTGGTCTACAAGATCTGTACATTGATTGAAAGATCAAAGTCACTTTCAGTGTAGTAAATGGCCTCTGAATGCATTGTACTCGGGAAAACCTGTCGATTTGAGCATGTGTTTAAAGGGTATTATGAAACTTTTTCATCGCCAAGATCCTTGTTATTGTGTCCCAGGGCTTTGATTTGCTTATTCATGAAGGCCCAATGACATAAAAACGATAATGGATGACCTTGCATTTTCGTCAAAATTTCAACCATGGCCATAGGGACGGGTGAAATAGCTCAAGTGATGTAGTTGGATGTTCCTTCAAATGGCCATAACCTCGTAGCCATGTGTCCTAGCGTGATGATTAAGACAGTTTTGGAAAGGTATTGAAGTGGTCTACAAGATCTGTACATTGATTGAAAGATCAAAGTCACTTTCAGTGTAGTAAATGGCCTCTGAATGCATTGTACTCGGGAAAACCTGTCGATTTGAGCATGTGTTTAAAGGGTATTATGAAACTTTTTCATCGCCAAGATCCTTGTTATTGTGTCCCAGGGCTTTGATTTGCTTATTCATGAAGGCGCAATGACATAAAAACGATAATGGATGACCTTGCATTTTTGTCAAAATTTCAACCATGGCCATAGGGACGGGTTAGAAAGCTCAAGTGATGTAGTTGGATGTTCCTTCAAATGGCCATAGCTTCGTAGCCATGTGGCCTAGCGTGATGATTAAGACAGTTTTGGAAAGGTATTGAAGTGGTCTACAAGATCTGTACATTGATTGAAAGATCAAAGTCACTTTCAGTGTAGTAAATGGCCTCTGAATGCATTGTACTCGGGAAAACCTGTCAATTTGAGCATGTGTTTAAAGGGTAATATGACCCATAAAGGTTAAGCTAAGAGCAAAGGAACATATAGTAAATTGCCTCTGAAGTTGAAGGTTTTGTGGAAAGTCTTCAAATGTGCTTCGGGGGACTATGACCCAGTATGAAACTTTTTCATCGCCAAGATCCTTGTTATTGTGTCCCAGGGCTTTGGTTTGCTTATTCATGAAGGCGCAATGACATAAAAAACGATAATGGATGACCTTGCATTTTCGTCAAAATTTCAACCATGGCCATAGGGACGGGTGAAAAAGCTCAAGTGATGTAGTTGGATGTTCCTTCAAATGGCCATAACTTCGTAGCCATGTGTCCTAGCGTGATGATTAAGACAGTTTTGGAAAGGTATTGAAGTGGTCTACAAGATCTGTACAAAGGTTAAAAGATCAAATTCATTTTTAGTCTAGTAAATCGCCTCTGAATGCATTGTACTCGGGGAAACCTGTCAATTTGAGCATGTGTTTAAAGGGTATTAAGAAACTTTTTCATCGCCAAGATCCTTGTTATTGTGTCCCAGGGCTTTGGTTTGCTTATTCATGAAGGCCCAATGACATAAAAACGATAATGGATGACCTTGCATTTTCGTCAAAATTTCAACCATGGCCACAGGGACGGGTTAGAAAGCTCAAGTGATGTAGTTGGATGTTCCTTCAAATGGCCATAGCTTCGTAGCAATGTGGCCTAGCGTGATGATTAAGACAGTTTTGGAAAGGTATTGAAGTGGTCTACAAGATCTGTACAAAGGTTAAAAGATCAAATTCATTTTTAGTCTAGTAAATCGCCTCTGAATGCATTGTACTCGGGGAAACCTGTCAATTTGAGCATGTGTTTAAAGGGTATTAAGAAACTTTTTCATCGCCAAGATCCTTGTTATTGTGTCCCAGGGCTTTGGTTTGCTTATTCATGAAGGCCCAATGACATAAAAACGATAATGGATGACCTTGCATTTTCGTCAAAATTTCAACCATGGCCATAGGGACGGGTGAAATAGCTCAAGTGATGTAGTTGGATGTTCCTTCAAATGGCCATAGCTTCGTAGCAATGTGGCCTAGCGTGATGATTAAGACAGTTTTGGAAAGGTATTGAAGTGGTCTACAAGATCTGTACAAAGGTTAAAAGATCAAATTCATTTTTAGTCTAGTAAATCGCCTCTGAATGCATTGTACTCGGGGAAACCTGTCAATTTGAGCATGTGTTTAAAGGGTATTAAGAAACTTTTTCATCGCCAAGATCCTTGTTATTGTGTCCCAGGGGTTTGGTTTGCTTATTCATGAAGGCCCAATGACATAAAAACGATAATGGATGACCTTGCATTTTCGTCAAAATTTCAACCATGGCCACAGGGACGGGTGAAAAAGCTCAAGTGATGTAGTTGGATGTTCCTTCAAATGGCCATAACTTCGTAGCCATGTGTCCTTGCGTGATGATTAAGACAGTTTTGGAAAGGTATTGAAGTGTTCTACAAGATCTGTACATTGATTGAAAGATCAAAGTCACTTTTAGTGTAGTAAATGGCCTCTGAATGCATTGTACTCGGGAAAACCTGTCAATTTGAGCATGTGTTTAAAGGGTATTATGAAACTTTTTCATCGCCAAGATCCTTGTTATTGTGTCCCAGGGCTTTGATTTGCTTATTCATGAAGGCCCAATGACATAAAAACGATAATGGATGACCTTGCATTTTCGTCAAAATTTCAACCATGGCCATAGGGACGGGTGAAAAAGCTCAAGTGATGTAGTTGGATGTTCCTTCAAATGGCCATAACTTCGTAGCCATGTGTCCTTGCGTGATGATTAAGACAGTTTTGGAAAGGTATTGAAGTGTTCTACAAGATCTGTACAAAGGTTAAAAGATCAAATTCATTTTTAGTCTAGTAAATCGCCTCTGAATGCATTGTACTCGGGAAAACCTGTCAATTTTAGCATGTGTTTAAAGGGTATTATGAAACTTTTTCATCGCCAAGATCCTTGTTATTGTGTCCCAGGGCTTTGGTTTGCTTATTCATGAAGGCCCAATGACATAAAAACGATAATGGATGACTTTGCATTTTCGTCAAAATTTCAACCATGGCCATAGGGACGGGTGAAATAGCTCAAGTGATGTAGTTGGATGTTCCTTCAAATGGCCATAACTTCGTAGCCATGTGTCCTTGCGTGATGATTAAGACAGTTTTGGAAAGGTATTGAAGTGTTCTACAAGATCTGTACAAAGGTTAAAAGATCAAATTCATTTTTAGTCTAGTAAATCGCCTCTGAATGCATTGTACTCGGGAAAACCTGTCAATTTGAGCATGTGTTTAAAGGGTATTATGAAACTTTTTCATCGCCAAGATCCTTGTTATTGTGTCCCAGGGCTTTGGTTTGCTTATTCATGAAGGCGCAATGACATAAAAACGATAATGGATGACTTTGCATTTTCGTCAAAATTTCAACCATGTCCATAGGGACGGGTGAAATAGCTCAAGTGATGTAGTTGGATGTTCCTTCAAATGGCCATAACTTCGTAGCCATGTGTCCTTGCGTGATGATTAAGACAGTTTTGGAAAGGTATTGAAGTGTTCTACAAGATCTGTACATAGGTTTAAAGATCAAATTCATTTTTTGTCTAGTAAATGGCCTCTGAATGCATTGTACTCGGGAAAACCTGTCAATTTGAGCATGTGTTTAAAGGGTATTATGAAACTTTTTCATCGCCAAGATCCTTGTTATTGTGTCCCAGGGCTTTGGTTTGCTTATTCATGAAGGCCCAATGACATAAAAACGATAATGGATGACCTTGCTTTTTCGTCAAAATTTCAACCATGGCCATAGGGACGGGTGAAATAGCTCAAGTGATGTAGTTGGATGTTCCTTCAAATGGCCATAACTTCGTAGCCATGTGTCCTTGCGTGATGATTAAGACAGTTTTGGAAAGGTATTGAAGTGTTCTATAAGATCTGTACAAAGGTTAAAAGATCAAATTCATTTTTAGTCTAGTAAATTGCCTCTGAATGCATTGTACTCGGGAAACCCTGTCAATTTGAGCATGTATTTAAAGGGTAAAGTGACCCATTATGAAACTTTTTCATCGCCAAGATCCTTGTTATTGTGTCCCAGGGCTTTGATTTGCTTATTCATGAAGGCCCAATGACATAAAAACGATAATGGATGACCTTGCATTTTCGTCAAAATTTCAACCATGGCCATAGGGACGGGTGAAATAGCTCAAGTGATGTAGTTGGATGTTCCTTCAAATGGCCATAACTTCGTAGCCATGTGTCCTAGCGTGATGATTAAGACAGTTTTGGAAAGGTATTGAAGTGGTCTACAAGATCTGTACAAAGGTTAAAAGATCAAATTCATTTTGAGTCTAGTAAATCGCCTCTGAACGCATTGTACTCGGGAAAACCTGTCAATTTGAGCATGTGTTTAAAGGGTATTATGAAACTTTTTCATCGCCAAGATCCTTGTTATTGTGTTCCAGGGCTTTGGTTTGCTTATTCATGAAGGCCCAATGACATAAAAAGGATAATGGATGACCTTGCATTTTCGTCAAAATTTCAACCATGGCCATAGGGACGGGTGAAATAGCTCAAGTGATGTAGTTGGATGTTCCTTCAAATGGCCATAGCTTCGTAGCCATGTGGCCTAGCGTGATGATTAAGACAGTTTTGGAAAGGTATTGAAGTGTTCTACAAGATCTGTACAAAGGTTAAAAGATCAAATTCATTTTTAGTCTAGTAAATCGCCTTTGAATGCATTGTACTCGGGAAAACCTGTCAATTTGAGCATGTGTTTAAAGGGTATTATGAAACTTTTTCATCGCCAAGATCCTTGTTATTGTGTTCCAGGGCTTTGGTTTGCTTATTCATGAAGGCCCAATGACATAAAAAGGATAATGGATGACCTTGCATTTTCGTCAAAATTTCAACCATGGCCATAGGGACGGGTGAAATAGCTCAAGTGATGTAGTTGGATGTTCCTTCAAATGGCCATAACCTCGTAGCCATGTGTCCTAGCGTGATGATTAAGACAGTTTTGGAAAGGTTTTGAAGTGGTCTACAAGATCTGTACATTGATTGAAAGATCAAAGTCACTTTCAGTGTAGTAAATGGCCTCTGAATGCATTGTACTCGGGAAAACCTGTCGATTTGAGCATGTGTTTAAAGGGTATTATGAAACTTTTTCATCGCCAAGATCCTTGTTATTGTGTCCCAGGGCTTTGATTTGCTTATTCATGAAGGCCCAATGACATAAAAACGATAATGGATGACCTTGCATTTTCGTCAAAATTTCAACCATGGCCATAGGGACGGGTGAAATAGCTCAAGTGATGTAGTTGGATGTTCCTTCAAATGGCCATAACCTCGTAGCCATGTGTCCTAGCGTGATGATTAAGACAGTTTTGGAAAGGTATTGAAGTGGTCTACAAGATCTGTACATTGATTGAAAGATCAAAGTCACTTTCAGTGTAGTAAATGGCCTCTGAATGCATTGTACTCGGGAAAACCTGTCGATTTGAGCATGTGTTTAAAGGGTATTATGAAACTTTTTCATCGCCAAGATCCTTGTTATTGTGTCCCAGGGCTTTGATTTGCTTATTCATGAAGGCGCAATGACATAAAAACGATAATGGATGACCTTGCATTTTTGTCAAAATTTCAACCATGGCCATAGGGACGGGTTAGAAAGCTCAAGTGATGTAGTTGGATGTTCCTTCAAATGGCCATAGCTTCGTAGCCATGTGGCCTAGCGTGATGATTAAGACAGTTTTGGAAAGGTATTGAAGTGGTCTACAAGATCTATACATTGATTGAAAGATCAAAGTCACTTTCAGTGTAGTAAATGGCCTCTGAATGCATTGTACTCGGGAAAACCTGTCAATTTGAGCATGTGTTTAAAGGGTAATATGACCCATAAAGGTTAAGCTAAGAGCAAAGGAACATATAGTAAATTGCCTCTGAAGTTGAAGGTTTTGTGGAAAGTCTTCAAATGTGCTTCGGGGGACTATGACCCAGTATGAAACTTTTTCATCGCCAAGATCCTTGTTATTGTGTCCCAGGGCTTTGGTTTGCTTATTCATGAAGGCGCAATGACATAAAAAACGATAATGGATGACCTTGCATTTTCGTCAAAATTTCAACCATGGCCATAGGGACGGGTGAAAAAGCTCAAGTGATGTAGTTGGATGTTCCTTCAAATGGCCATAACTTCGTAGCCATGTGTCCTAGCGTGATGATTAAGACAGTTTTGGAAAGGTATTGAAGTGGTCTACAAGATCTTTACATTGATTGAAAGATCAAAGTCACTTTCAGTGTAGTAAATGGCCTCTGAATGCATTGTACTCGGGAAAACCTGTCAATTTGAGCATGTGTTTAAAGGGTATTATGAAACTTTTTCATCGCCAAGATCCTTGTTATTGTGTCCCAGGGCTTTGATTTGCTTATTCATGAAGCCCCAATGACATTAAAACGATAATGGATGACCTTGCATTTTCGTCAAAATTTCAACCATGGCCAAAGGGACGGGTGAAATAGCTCAAGTGATGTAGTTGGATGTTCCTTCAAATGGCCATAACCTCGTAGCCATGTGTCCTTGCGTGATGATTAAGACAGTTTTGGAAAGGTATTGAAGTGGTCTACAAGATCTGTACAAAGGTTAAAAGATCAAATTCATTTTTAGTCTAGTAAATGGCCTCTGAATGCATTGTACTTGGGAAAACCTGTCGATTTGAGCATGTATTTAAAGGGTAAAGTGACCCATTATGAAACTTTTTCATCGCCAAGATCCTTGTTATTGTGTCCCAGGGCTTTGGTTTGCTTATTCATGAAGGCGCAATGACATAAAAAACGATAATGGATGACCTTGCATTTTCGTCAAAATTTCAACCATGGCCATAGGGACGGGTGAAAAAGCTCAAGTGATGTAGTTGGATGTTCCTTCAAATGGCCATAACCTCGTAGCCATGTGTCCTAGCGTGATGATTAAGACAGTTTTGGAAAGGTATTGAAGTGGTCTACAAGATCTGTACATTGATTGAAAGATCAAAGTCACTTTCAGTGTAGTAAATCGCCTCTGAATGCATTGTACTCGGGAAAACCTGTCGATTTGAGCATGTGTTTAAAGGGTATTATGAAACTTTTTCATCGCCAAGATCCTTGTTATTGTGTCCCAGGGCTTTGATTTGCTTATTCATGAAGGCGCAATGACATAAAAACGATAATGGATGACCTTGCATTTTTGTCAAAATTTCAACCATGGCCATAGGGACGGGTTAGAAAGCTCAAGTGATGTAGTTGGATGTTCCTTCAAATGGCCATAGCTTCGTAGCCATGTGGCCTAGCGTGATGATTAAGACAGTTTTGGAAAGGTATTGAAGTGGTCTACAAGATCTATACATTGATTGAAAGATCAAAGTCACTTTCAGTGTAGTAAATGGCCTCTGAATGCATTGTACTCGGGAAAACCTGTCAATTTGAGCATGTGTTTAAAGGGTAATATGACCCATAAAGGTTAAGCTAAGAGCAAAGGAACATATAGTAAATTGCCTCTGAAGTTGAAGGTTTTGTGGAAAGTCTTCAAATGTGCTTCGGGGGACTATGACCCAGTATGAAACTTTTTCATCGCCAAGATCCTTGTTATTGTGTCCCAGGGCTTTGGTTTGCTTATTCATGAAGGCGCAATGACATAAAAAACGATAATGGATGACCTTGCATTTTCGTCAAAATTTCAACCATGGCCATAGGGACGGGTGAAAAAGCTCAAGTGATGTAGTTGGATGTTCCTTCAAATGGCCATAACTTCGTAGCCATGTGTCCTAGCGTGATGATTAAGACAGTTTTGGAAAGGTATTGAAGTGGTCTACAAGATCTATACATTGATTGAAAGATCAAAGTCACTTTCAGTGTAGTAAATGGCCTCTGAATGCATTGTACTCGGGAAAACCTGTCAATTTGAGCATGTGTTTAAAGGGTATTATGAAACTTTTTCTTCGCCAAGATCCTTGTTATTGTATCCCAGGGCTTTGGTTTGCTTATTCATGAAGGCCCAATGACATAAAAACGATAATGGATGACCTTGCATTTTCGTCAAAATTTCAACCATGGCCATAGGGACGGGTGAAATAGCTCAAGTGATGTAGTTGGATGTTCCTTCAAATGGCCATAGCTTCGTAGCCATGTGTCCTAGCGTGATGAATAAGACAGTTTTGGAAAGGTATTGAAGTGGTCTACAAGATCTATACATTGATTGAAAGATCAAAGTCACTTTCAGTGTAGTAAATGGCCTCTGAATGCATTGTACTTGGGAAAACCTGTCGATTTGAGCATGTATTTAAAGGGTAAAGTGACCCATTATGAAACTTTTTCATCGCCAAGATCCTTGTTATTGTGTCCCAGGGCTTTGGTTTGCTTATTCATGAAGGCGCAATGACATAAAAACGATAATGGATGACCTTGCATTTTCGTCAAAATTTCAACCATGGCCATAGGGACGGGTGAAATAGCTCGAGTGATGTAGTTGGATGTTCCTTCAAATGGCCATAGCTTCGTAGCCATGTGGCCTAGCGTGATGATTAAGACAGTTTTGGAAAGGTATTGAAGTGTTCTACAAGATCTGTACAAAGGTTTAAAGATCAAATTCATTTTTAGTCTAGTAAATCGCCTCTGAATGCATTGTACTCGGGAAAACCTGTCGATTTGAGCATGTATTTAAAGGGTATTATGAAACTTTTTCATCGCCAAGATCCTTGTTATTGTGTCCCAGGGCTTTGGTTTGCTTATTCATGAAGGCCCAATGACATAAAAACGATAATGGATGACCTTGCATTTTCGTCAAAATTTCAACCATGGCCATAGGGACGGGTGAAAAAGCTCAAGTGATGTAGTTGGATGTTCCTTCAAATGGCCATAACTTCGTAGCCATGTGTCTTTGCGTGATGATTAAGACAGTTTTGGAAAGGTATTGAAGTGTTCTACAAGAGCTGTACAAAGGTTAAAAGATCAAATTCATTTTTAGTCTAGTAAATCGCCTCTGAATGCATTGTACTCGGGAAAACCTGTCAATTTGAGCATGTGTTTAAAGGGTATTATGAAACTTTTTCATCGCCAAGATCCTTGTTATTGTGTCCCAGGGCTTTGGTTTGCTTATTCATGAAGGCGCAATGACATAAAAACGATAATGGATGACCTTGCATTTTCGTCAAAATTTCAACCATGGCCATAGGGACACGTGAAAAAGCTCAAGTGATGTAGTTGGATGTTCCTTCAAATGGCCATGACTTCGTAGCCATGTGTCCTTGCGTGATGATTAAGACAGTTTTGGAAAGGTATTGAAGTGTTCTACAAGAGCTGTACAAAGGTTAAAAGATCAAATTCATTTTTAGTCTAGTAAATCGCCTCTGAATGCATTGTACTCGGGAAAACCTGTCAATTTGAGCATGTGTTTAAAGGGTATTATGAAACTTTTTCATCGCCAAGATCCTTGTTATTGTGTCCCAGGGCTTTGGTTTGCTTATTCATGAAGGCGCAATGACATAAAAACGATAATGGATGACCTTGCATTTTCGTCAAAATTTCAACCATGGCCATAGGGACGGGTGAAAAAGCTCAAGTGATGTAGTTGGATGTTCCTTCAAATGGCCATAACCTCGTAGCCATGTGTCCTTGCGTGATGATTAAGACAGTTTTGATAAGGTATTGAAGTAGTTTACAAGATCTGTACATTAATTAAAAGATCAAAGTCACTTTCAGTGTAGTAAATGGCCTCTGAGTGCATTGTACTCGGGAAAACCTGTCGATTTGAGCATGTATTTAAAGGGTAAAGTGACCCATTATGAAACTTTTTCATCGCCAAGATCCTTGTTATTGTGTCCCAGGGCTTTGATTTGCTTATTCATGAAGGCCCAATGACATAAAAACGATAATGGATGACCTTGCATTTTCGTCAAAATTTCAACCATGGCCATAGGGACGGGTGAAAAAGCTCAAGTGATGTAGTTGGATGTTCCTTCAAATGGCCATAACCTCGTAGCCATGTGTCCTAGCGTGATGAATAAGACAGTTTTGGAAAGGTATTGAAGTGGTCTACAAGATCTGTACATTGATTGAAAGATCAAAGTCACTTTCAGTGTAGTAAATGGCCTCTGAATGCATTGTACTCGAGAAAACCTGTCGATTTGAGCATGTATTAAAAGGGTAAAGTGACCCATTATGAAACTTTTTCATCGCCAAGATCCTTGTTATTGTGTCCCAGGGCTTTGGTTTGCTTATTCATGAAGCCCCAATGACATAAGAACGATAATGGATGACCTTGCATTTTCGTCAAAATTTCAACCATGGCCATAGGGACGGGTTAGAAAGCTCAAGTGATGTAGTTGGATGTTCCTTCAAATGGCCATAACTTCGTAGCCATGTGTCCTTGCGTGATGATTAAGACAGTTTTGGAAAGGTATTGAAGTGGTCTACAAGATCTGTACATTAATTAAAAGATCAAAGTCACTTTCAGTGTAGTAAATGGCCTCTGAATGCATTGTACTCGGGAAAACCTGTCGATTTGAGCATGTATTTAAAGGGTAAAGTGACCCATTATGAAACTTTTTCATCGCCAAGATCCTTGTTATTGTGTCCCAGGGCTTTGGTTTGCTTATTCATGAAGGCCCAATGACATAAAAACGATAATGGATGACCTTGCATTTTCGTCAAAATTTCAACCATGGCCATAGGGACGGGTGAAAAAGCTCAAGTGATGTAGTTGGATGTTCCTTCAAATGGCCATAACTTCGTAGCCATGTGTCCTTGCGTGATGATTAAGACAGTTTTGGAAAGGTATTGAAGTGGTCTACAAGATCTGTACAAAGGTTAAAAGATCAAATTCACTTTTAGTCTAGTAAATCGCCTCTGAATGCATTGTACTCGGGAAAACCTGTCAATTTGAGCATGTGTTTAAAGGGTATTATGAAACTTTTTCATCGCCAAGATCCTTGTTATTGTGTCCCAGGGCTTTGGTTTGCTTATTCATGAAGGCGCAATGACATAAAAACGATAATGGATGACCTTGCATTTTCGTCAAAATTTCAACCATGGCCATAGGGACGCGTGAAAAAGCTCAAGTGATGTAGTTGGATGTTCCTTCAAATGGCCATGACTTCGTAGCCATGTGTCCTTGCGTGATGATTAAGACAGTTTTGGAAAGGTATTGAAGTGTTCTACAAGATCTGTACATTGATTGAAAGATCAAAGTCACTTTTAGTGTAGTAAATGGCCTCTGAATGCATTGTACTCGGGAAAACCTGTCAATTTGAGCATGTGTTTAAAGGGTAAAGTGACCCATTATGAAACTTTTTCATCGCCAAGATCCTTGTTATTGTGTCCCAGGGCTTTGGTTTGCTTATTCATGAAGGCCCAATGACATAAAAACGATAATGGATGACCTTGCATTTTCGTCAAAATTTCAACCATGGCCATAGGGACGGGTGAAATAGCTCGAGTGATGTAGTTGGATGTTCCTTCAAATGGCCATAGCTTCGTAGCCATGTGGCCTAGCGTGATGATTAAGACAGTTTTGGAAAGGTATTGAAGTGTTCCACAAGATCTGTACAAAGGTTAAAAGATCAAATTCATTTTTAGTCTAGTAAATCGCCTCTGAATGCATTGTACTCGGGAAAACCTGTCGATTTGAGCATGTATTTAAAGGGTATTATGAAACTTTTTCATCGCCAAGATCCTTGTTATTGTGTCCCAGGGCTTTGGTTTGCTTATTCATGAAGGCCCAGTGACATAAAAACGATAATGGATGACCTTGCATTTTCGTCAAAATTTCAACCATGGCCATAGGGACGGGTGAAAAAGCTCAAGTGATGTAGTTGGATGTTCCTTCAAATGGCCATAACTTCGTAGCCATGTGTCTTTGCGTGATGATTAAGACAGTTTTGGAAAGGTATTGAAGTGTTCTACAAGATCTGTACAAAGGTTAAAAGATCAAATTCATTTTTAGTCTAGCAAATGGCCTCTGAATGCATTGTACTCGGGAAAACCTGTCAATTTGAGCATGTGTTTAAAGGGTATTATGAAACTTTTTCATCGCCAAGATCCTTGTTATTGTGTCCCAGGGCTTTGATTTGCTTATTCATGAAGGCCCAGTGACATAAAAACGATAATGGATGACCTTGCATTTTCGTCAAAATTTCAACCATGGCCATAGGGACGGGTGAAAAAGCTCAAGTGATGTAGTTGGATGTTCCTTCAAATGGCCATAACCTCGTAGCCATGTGTCCTTGCGTGATGATTAAGACAGTTTTGACAAGGTATTGAAGTAGTTTACAAGATCTGTACATTAATTAAAAGATCAAAGTCACTTTCAGTGTAGTAAATGGCCTCTGAGTGCATTGTACTCGGGAAAACCTGTCGATTTGAGCATGTATTTAAAGGGTAAAGTGACCCATTATGAAACTTTTTCATCGCCAAGATCCTTGTTATTGTGTCCCAGGGCTTTGATTTGCTTATTCATGAAGGCCCAATGACATAAAAACGATAATGGATGACCTTGCATTTTCGTCAAAATTTCAACCATGGCCATAGGGACGGGTGAAAAAGCTCAAGTGATGTAGTTGGATGTTCCTTCAAATGGCCATAACCTCGTAGCCATGTGTCCTAGCGTGATGAATAAGACAGTTTTGGAAAGGTATTGAAGTGGTCTACAAGATCTGTACATTGATTGAAAGATCAAAGTCACTTTCAGTGTAGTAAATGGCCTCTGAATGCATTGTACTCGGGAAAACCTGTCGATTTGAGCATGTATTTAAAGGGTAAAGTGACCCATTATGAAACTTTTTCATCGCCAAGATCCTTGTTATTGTGTCCCAGGGCTTTGGTTTGCTTATTCATGAAGCCCCAATGACATAAGAACGATAATGGATGACCTTGCATTTTCGTCAAAATTTCAACCATGGCCATAGGGACGGGTTAGAAAGCTCAAGTGATGTAGTTGGATGTTCCTTCAAATGGCCATAACTTCGTAGCCATGTGTCCTTGCGTGATGATTAAGACAGTTTTGGAAAGGTATTGAAGTGGTCTACAAGATCTGTACATTAATTAAAAGATCAAAGTCACTTTCAGTGTAGTAAATGGCCTCTGAATGCATTGTACTCGGGAAAACCTGTCGATTTGAGCATGTATTTAAAGGGTAAAGTGACCCATTATGAAACTTTTTCATCGCCAAGATCCTTGTTATTGTGTCCCAGGGCTTTGGTTTGCTTATTCATGAAGGCCCAATGACATAAAAACGATAATGGATGACCTTGCATTTTCGTCAAAATTTCAACCATGGCCATAGGGACGGGTGAAAAAGCTCAAGTGATGTAGTTGGATGTTCCTTCAAATGGCCATAACTTCGTAGCCATGTGTCCTTGCGTGATGATTAAGACAGTTTTGGAAAGGTATTGAAGTGGTCTACAAGATCTGTACAAAGGTTAAAAGATCAAATTCACTTTTAGTCTAGTAAATCGCCTCTGAATGCATTGTACTCGGGAAAACCTGTCAATTTGAGCATGTGTTTAAAGGGTATTATGAAACTTTTTCATCGCCAAGATCCTTGTTATTGTGTCCCAGGGCTTTGGTTTGCTTATTCATGAAGGCCCAATGACATAAAAACGATAATGGATGACCTTGCATTTTCGTCAAAATTTCAACCATGGCCACAGGGACGGGTGAAAAAGCTCAAGTGATGTAGTTGGATGTTCCTTCAAATGGCCATAATTTCGTAGCCATGTGTCCTTGCGTGATGATTAAGACAGTTTTGGAAAGGTATTGAAGTGTTCTACAAGATCTGTACATAGGTTAAAAGATCAAATTCACTTTTAGTCTAGTAAATGGCCTCTGAATGCATTGTACTCGGGAAAACCTGTCAATTTGAGCATGTGTTTAAAGGGTATTATGAAACTTTTTCATCGCCAAGATCCTTGTTATTGTGTCCCAGGGCTTTGGTTTGCTTATTCATGAAGGCCCAATGACATAAAAACGATAATGGATGACCTTGCATTTTCGTCAAAATTTCAACCATGGCCATAGGGACGGGTGAAAAAGCTCAAGTGATGTAGTTGGATGTTCCTTCAAATGGCCATAACTTCGTAGCCATGTGTCCTTGCGTGATGATTAAGACAGTTTTGGAAAGGTATTGAAGTGGTCTACAAGATCTGTACAAAGGTTAAAAGATCAAATTCATTTTTAGTCTAGTAAATCGCCTCTGAATGCATTGTACTCGGGAAAACCTGTCAATTTTAGCATGTGTTTAAAGGGTATTATGAAACTTTTTCATCGCCAAGATCCTTGTTATTGTGTCCCAGGGCTTTGGTTTGCTTATTCATGAAGGCGCAATGACATAAAAACGATAATGGATGACTTTGCATTTTCGTCAAAATTTCAACCATGGCCATAGGGACGGGTGAAATAGCTCAAGTGATGTAGTTGGATGTTCCTTCAAATGGCCATAACTTCGTAGCCATGTGTCCTTGCGTGATGATTAAGACAGTTTTGGAAAGGTATTGAAGTGTTCTACAAGATCTGTACAAAGGTTAAAAGATCAAATTCATTTTTAGTCTAGTAAATCGCCTCTGAATGCATTGTACTCGGGAAAACCTGTCAATTTGAGCATGTGTTTAAAGGGTATTATGAAACTTTTTCATCGCCAAGATCCTTGTTATTGTGTCCCAGGGCTTTGGTTTGCTTATTCATGAAGGCCCAATGACATAAAAACGATAATGGATGACCTTGCTTTTTCGTCAAAATTTCAACCATGGCCATAGGGACGGGTGAAATAGCTCAAGTGATGTAGTTGGATGTTCCTTCAAATGGCCATAGCTTCGTAGCCATGTGTCCTTGCGTGATGATTAAGACAGTTTTGGAAAGGTATTGAAGTGTTCTACAAGATCTGTACATAGGTTTAAAGATCAAATTCATTTTTTGTCTAGTAAATGGCCTCTGAATGCATTGTACTCGGGAAAACCTGTCGATTTGAGCATGTATTTAAAGGGTAAAGTGACCAATTATGAAACTTTTTCATCGCCAAGATTCTTGTTATTGTGTCCCAGGGCTTTGGTTTGCTTATTCATGAAGGCCCAATGACATAAAAACGATAATGGATGACTTTGCATTTTCGTCAAAATTTCAACCATGGCCATAGGGACGGGTGAAATAGCTCAAGTGATGTAGTTGGATGTTCCTTCAAATGGCCATAACTTCGTAGCCATGTGTCCTTGCGTGATGATTAAGACAGTTTTGGAAAGGTATTGAAGTGTTCTACAAGATCTGTACAAAGGTTAAAAGATCAAATTCATTTTTAGTCTAGTAAATCGCCTCTGAATGCATTGTACTCGGGAAAACCTGTCAATTTGAGCATGTGTTTAAAGGGTATTATGAAACTTTTTCATCGCCAAGATCCTTGTTATTGTGTCCCAGGGCTTTGGTTTGCTTATTCATGAAGGCGCAATGACATAAAAACGATAATGGATGACTTTGCATTTTCGTCAAAATTTCAACCATGGCCATAGGGACGGGTGAAATAGCTCAAGTGATGTAGTTGGATGTTCCTTCAAATGGCCATAACTTCGTAGCCATGTGTCCTTGCGTGATGATTAAGACAGTTTTGGAAAGGTATTGAAGTGTTCTACAAGATCTGTACATAGGTTTAAAGATCAAATTCATTTTTTGTCTAGTAAATGGCCTCTGAATGCATTGTACTCGGGAAAACCTGTCAATTTGAGCATGTGTTTAAAGGGTATTATGAAACTTTTTCATCGCCAAGATCCTTGTTATTGTGTCCCAGGGCTTTGATTTGCTTATTCATGAAGGCCCAATGACATAAAAACGATAATGGATGACCTTGCTTTTTCGTCAAAATTTCAACCATGGCCATAGGGACGGGTGAAATAGCTCAAGTGATGTAGTTGGATGTTCCTTCAAATGGCCATAACTTCGTAGCCATGTGTCCTTGCGTGATGATTAAGACAGTTTTGGAAAGGTATTGAAGTGTTCTATAATATCTGTACAAAGGTTAAAAGATCAAATTCATTTTTAGTCTAGTAAATTGCCTCTGAATGCATTGTACTCGGGAAACCCTGTCAATTTGAGCATGTATTTAAAGGGTAAAGTGACCCATTATGAAACTTTTTCATCGCCAAGATCCTTGTTATTGTGTCCCAGGGCTTTGATTTGCTTATTCATGAAGGCCCAATGACATAAAAACGATAATGGATGACCTTGCATTTTCGTCAAAATTTCAACCATGGCCATAGGGACGGGTGAAATAGCTCAAGTGATGTAGTTGGATGTTCCTTCAAATGGCCATAACTTCGTAGCCATGTGTCCTAGCGTGATGATTAAGACAGTTTTGGAAAGGTATTGAAGTGGTCTACAAGATCTGTACAAAGGTTAAAAGATCAAATTCATTTTTAGTCTAGTAAATCGCCTCTGAATGCATTGTACTCGGGAAAACCTGTCAATTTGAGCATGTGTTTAAAGGGTATTATGAAACTTTTTCATCGCCAAGATCCTTGTTATTGTGTCCCAGGGCTTTGGTTTGCTTATTCATGAAGGCCCAATGACATAAAAACGATAATGGATGACCTTGCATTTTCGTCAAAATTTCAACCATGGCCATAGGGACGGGTTAGAAAGCTCAAGTGATGTAGTTGGATGTTCCTTCAAATGGCCATAGCTTCGTAGCCATGTGGCCTAGCGTGATGATTAAGACAGTTTTGGAAAGGTATTAAAGTGTTCTACAAGATCTGTACATAGGTTTAAAGATCAAATTCACTTTTAGTCTAGTAAATCGCCTCTGAATGCATTGTACTCGGGAAAACCTGTCAATTTGAGCATGTGTTTAAAGGGTATTATGAAACTTTTTCATCGCCAAGATCCTTGTTATTGTGTCCCAGGGCTTTGATTTGCTTATTCATGAAGGCCCAATGACATAAAAACGATAATGGATGACCTTGCATTTTCGTCAAAATTTCAACCATGGCCATAGGGACGGGTTAGAAAGCTCAAGTGATGTAGTTGGATGTTCCTTCAAATGGCCATAGCTTCGTAGCCATGTGGCCTAGCGTGATGATTAAGACAGTTTTGGTAAGGTATTGAAGTGGTCTACAAGATCTGTACATTGATTGAAAGATCAAAGTCACTTTCAGTGTAATAAATGGCCTCTGAATGCATTGTACTCGGGAAAACCTGTCGATTTGCGCATGTATTTAAAGGGTAAAGTGACCCATTATGAAACTTTTTCATCGCCAAGATCCTTGTTATTGTGTCCCAGGGCTTTGATTTGCTTATTCATGAAGCCTCAATGACATTAAAACAATAATGGATGACCTTGCATTTTCGTCAAAATTTCAACCATGGCCATAGGGACGGGTGAAAAAGCTCAAGTGATGTAGTTGGATGTTCCTTCAAATGGCCATAGCTTCGTAGCCATGTGTCCTTGCGTGATGATTAAGACAGTTTTGGAAAGGTATTGAAGTGTTCTACAAGATCTGTACAAAGGTTAAAAGATCAAATTCATTTTTAGTCTAGTAAATCGCCTCTGAATGCATTGTACTCGGGAAAACCTGTCAATTTGAGCATGTGTTTAAAGGGTATTATGAAACTTTTTCATCGCCAAGATCCTTGTTATTGTGTCCCAGGGCTTTGATTTGCTTATTCATGAAGCCCCAATGACATTAAAACGATAATGGATGACCTTGCATTTTCGTCAAAATTTCAACCATGGCCAAAGGGACGGGTGAAATAGCTCAAGTGATGTAGTTGGATGTTCCTTCAAATGGCCATAACCTCGTAGCCATGTGTCCTAGCGTGATGATTAAGACAGTTTTGGAAAGGTATTGAAGTGGTCTACAAGATCTGTACATTGATTGAAAGATCAAAGTCACTTTCAGTGTAGTAAATGGCCTCTGAATGCATTGTACTCGGGAAAACCTGTCGATTTGCGCATGTATTTAAAGGGTAAAGTGACTCATTATGAAACTTTTTCATCGCCAAGATCCTTGTTATTGTGTCCCAGGGCTTTGATTTGCTTATTCATGAAGCCCCAATGACATTAAAACGATAATGGATGACCTTGCATTTTCGTCAAATTTTCAACCATGGCCAAAGGGACGGGTGAAATAGCTCAAGTGATGTAGTTGGATGTTCCTTCAAATGGCCATAACCTCGTAGCCATGTGTCCTAGGATGATGATTAAGACAGTTTTGGAAAGGTATTGAAGTGTTCTAGAAGATCTGTACAAAGGTTAAAAGATCAAATTCATTTTTAGTCTAGTAAATCGCCTCTGAATGCATTGTACTCGGGAAAACCTGTCAATTTGAGCATGTGTTTAAAGGGTATTATGAAACTTTTTCATCGCCAAGATCCTTGTTATTGTGTCCCAGGGCTTTGGTTTGCTTATTCATGAAGGCCCAATGACATAAAAACGATAATGGATGACCTTGCATTTTCGTCAAAATTTCAACCATGGCCATAGGGACGGGTGAAATAGCTCAAGTGATGTAGTTGGATGTTCCTTCAAATGGCCATAACTTCGTAGCCATGCGTCCTAGCGTGATGATTAAGACAGTTTTGGAAAGGTATTGAAGTGTTCTACAAGATCTGTACATTGATTGAACGATCAAAGTCACTTCCAGTGTAGTAAATGGCCTCTGAATGCATTGTACTCGGGAAAACCTGTCGATTTGAGCATGTATTTAAAGGGTAAAGTGACCCATTATGAAACTTTTTCATCGCCAAGATCCTTGTTATTGTGTCCCAGGGCTTTGATTTGCTTATTCATGAAGGCCCAATGACATAAAAACGATAATGGATGACTTTGCATTTTCGTCAAAATTTCAACCATGGCCATAGGGACGGGTGAAATAGCTCAAGTGATGTAGTTGGATGTTCCTTCAAATGGCCATAACTTCGTAGCCATGTGTCCTTGCGTGATGATTAAGACAGTTTTGGAAAGGTATTGAAGTGTTCTACAAGATCTGTACAAAGGTTAAAAGATCAAATTCATTTTTAGTCTAGTAAATGGCCTCTGAATGCATTGTACTCGGGAAAACCTGTCAATTTGAGCATGTGTTTAAAGGGTATTATGAAACTTTTTCATCGCCAAGATCCTTGTTATTGTGTCCCAGGGCTTTGGTTTGCTTATTCATGAAGGCCCAATGACATAAAAACGATAATGGATGACCTTGCATTTTCGTCAAAATTTCAACCATGGCCATAGGGACGGGTGAAATAGCTCAAGTGATGTAGTTGGATGTTCCTTCAAATGGCCATAACTTCGTAGCCATGTGTCCTTGCGTGATGATTAAGACAGTTTTGGAAAGGTATTGAAGTGTTCTACAAGATCTGTACAAAGGTTAAAAGATCAAAGTTACTTTCAGTGTAGTAAATGGCCTCTGAATGCATTGTACTCGGGAAAACCTGTCAATTTGAGCATGTGTTTAAAGGGTATTATGAAACTTTTTCATCGCCAAGATCCTTGTTATTGTGTCCCAGGGCTTTGGTTTGCTTATTCATGAAGGCCCAATGACATAAAAACGATAATGGATGACCTTGCATTTTCGTCAAAATTTCAACCATGGCCATAGGGACGGGTTAGAAAGCTCAAGTGATGTAGTTGGATGTTCCTTCAAATGGCCATAACTTCGTAGCCATGTGTCCTTGCGTGATGACTAAGACAGTTTTGGAAAGGTATTGAAGTGTTCTACAAGATCTGTACAAACGTTAAAAGAACAAATTCATTTTTAGTCTAGTAAATCGCCTCTGAATGCATTGTACTCGGGAAAACCTGTCAATTTGAGCATGTGTTTAAAGGGTATTATGAAACTTTTTCATCGCCAAGATCCTTGTTATTGTGTCCCAGGGCTTTGGTTTGCTTATTCATGAAGGCCCAAGGACATATAAAACGATAATGGATGACCTTGCATTTTCGTCAAAATTTCAACCATGGCCATAGGGACGGGTGAAATAGCTCAAGTGATGTAGTTGGATGTTCCTTCAAATGGCCATAACTTCGTAGCCATGTGTCCTAGCATGATGATTAAGACAGTTTTGGAAAGGTATTGAAGTGTTCTACAAGATCTGCACAAAGGTTAAAAGATCAAATTCATGTTTAGTCTAGTAAATCGCCTCTGAATGCATTATACTCGGGAAAACCTGTCAATTTGAGCATGTGTTTAAAGGGTATTATGAAACTTTTTCATCGCCAAGATCCTTGTTATTGTGTCCCAGGGCTTTGGTTTGCTTATTCATGAAGGCGCAATGACATAAAAACGATAATGGATGACCTTGCATTTTCGTCAAAATTTCAACCATGGCCATAGGGACGGGTGAAATAGCTCAAGTGATGTAGTTGGATGTTCCTTCAAATGGCCATAACCTCGTAGCCATGTGTCCTAGCATGATGATTAAGATAGTTTTGGAAAGGTATTGAAGTGTTCTACAAGATTTGTACATAGGTTTAAAGATCAAATTCACTTTTAGTCTAGTAAATGGCCTCTGAATGCATTGTACTCGGGAAAACCTGTCAATTTGAGCATGTGTTTAAAGGGTATTATGAAACTTTTTCATCGCCAAGATCCTTGTTATTGTGTCCCAGGGCTTTGGTTTGCTTATTCATGAAGGCCCAATGACATAAAAACGATAATGGATCATCTTGCATTTTCATCAAAATTTCAACCATGGCCATAGGGACGGGTGAAATAGCTCAAGTGATGTAGTTGGATGTTCCTTCAAATGGCCATAACTTCGTAGCCATGTGTCCTAGCATGATGATTAAGACAGTTTGGAAAGGTATTGAAGTGTTCTACAAGATCTGTACAAAGGTTAAAAGATCAAATTCATTTTTAGTCTAGTAAATCGCCTCTGAATGCATTATACTCGGGAAAACCTGTCAATTTGAGCATGTGTTTAAAGGGTATTATGAAACTTTTTCATCGCCAAGATCCTTGTTATTGTGTCCCAGGGCTTTGGTTTGCTTATTCATGAAGCCCCAATGACATAAAAACGATAATGGATGACCTTGCATTTTCGTCAAAATTTCAACCATGGCCATAGGGACGGGTGAAAAAGCTCAAGTGATGTAGTTGGATGTTCCTTCAAATGGCCATAACTTCGTAGCCATGTGTCCTTGCGTGATGATTAAGACAGTTTTGGAAAGGTATTGAAGTGTTCTACAAGATCTGTACAAAGGTTAAAAGATCAAATTCATTTTTAGTCTAGTAAATCGCCTCTGAATGCATTGTACTCGGGAAAACCTGTCAATTTGAGCATGTGTTTAAAGGGTATTATGAAACTTTTTCATCGCCAAGATCCTTGTTATTGTGTCCCAGGGCTTTGGTTTGCTTATTCATGAAGGCCCAATGACATAAAAACGATAATGGATGACCTTGCATTTTCGTCAAAATTTCAACCATGGCCATAGGGACGGGTGAAAAAGGTCAAGTGATGTAGTTGGATGTTCCTTCAAATGGCCATAGCTTCGTAGCCATGTGGCCTAGCGTGATGATTAAGACAGTTTTGGTAAGGTATTGAAGTGGTTTACAAGATCTGTACATTGATTGAAAGATCAAAGTCACTTTCAGTGTAGTAAATGGCCTCTGAATGCATTGTACTCGGGAAAACCTGTCGATTTGAGCATGTATTTAAAGGGTAAAGTGACCCATTATGAAACTTTTTCATCGCCAAGATCCTTGTTATTGTGTCCCAGGGCTTTGGTTTGCTTATTCATGAAGCCCCAATGACATAAGAACGATAATGGATGACCTTGCATTTTCGTCAAAATTTCAACCATGGCCATAGGGACGGGTGAAAAAGCTCAAGTGATGTAGTTGGATGTTCCTTCAAATGGCCATAACTTCGTAGCCATGTGTCCTTGCATGATGATTAAGACAGTTTTGGAAAGGTATTGAAGTGTTCTACAAGATCTGTACAAAGGTTAAAAGATCAAATTCATTTTTAGTCTAGTAAATCGCCTCTGAATGCATTGTACTCGGGAAAACCTGTCAATTTGAGCATGTGTTTAAAGGGTATTATGAAACTTTTTCATCGCCAAGATCCTTGTTATTGTGTCCCAGGGCTTTGGTTTGCTTATTCATGAAGGCCCAATGACATAAAAACGATAATGGATGACCTTGCATTTTCGTCAAAATTTCAACCATGGCCATAGGGACGGGTGAAATAGCTCAAGTGATGTAGTTGGATGTTCCTTCAAATGGCCATAACTTCGTAGCCATGTGTCCTTGCATGATGATTAAGACAGTTTTGGAAAGGTATTGAAGTGTTCTACAAGATCTGTACAAAGGTTAAAAGATCAAATTCATGTTTAGTCTAGTAAATCGCCTCTGAATGCATTATACTCGGGAAAACCTGTCAATTTGAGCATGTGTTTAAAGGGTATTATGAAACTTTTTCATCGCCAAGATCCTTGTTATTGTGTCCCAGGGCTTTGGTTTGCTTATTCATGAAGGCCCAATGACATAAAAACGATAATGGATGACCTTGCATTTTCGTCAAAATTTCAACCATGGCCATAGGGACGGGTGAAATAGCTCAAGTGATGTAGTTGGATGTTCCTTCAAATGGCCATAACTTCGTAGCCATGTGTCCTTGCGTGATGATTAAGACAGTTTTGGAAAGGTATTGAAGTGTTCTACAAGATCTGTACAAAGGTTAAAAGATCAAATTCATTTTTAGTCTAGTAAATCGCCTCTGAATGCATTGTACTCGGGAAAACCTGTCAATTTGAGCATGTGTTTAAAGGGTATTATGAAACTTTTTCATCGCCAAGATCCTTGTTATTGTGTCCCAGGGCTTTGATTTGCTTATTCATGAAGGCCCAATGACATAAAAACGATAATGGATGACCTTGCATTTTCGTCAAAATTTCAACCATGGCCATAGGGACGGGTGAAAAAGCTCAAGTGATGTAGTTGGATGTTCCTTCAAATGGCCATAACTTCGTAGCCATGTGTCCTTGCGTGATGATTAAGACAGTTTTGGAAAGGTATTGAAGTGGTCTACAAGATCTGTACATAAGTTTAAAGATCAAATTCACTTTTAGTCTAGTAAATGGCCTCTGAATGCATTGTACTCGGGAAAACCTGTCAATTTGAGCATGTGTTTAAAGGGTATTATGAAACTTTTTCATCGCCAAGATCCTTGTTATTGTGTCCCAGGGCTTTGGTTTGCTTATTCATGAAGGCCCAATGACATAAAAACGATAATGGATGACCTTGCATTTTCGTCAAAATTTCAACCATGGCCATAGGGACGGGTGAAAAAGCTCAAGTGATGTAGTTGGATGTTCCTTCAAATGGCCATAACTTCGTAGCCATGTGTCCTTGCGTGATGATTAAGACAGTTTTGGAAAGGTATTGAAGTGGTCTACAAGATCTGTACAAAGGTTAAAAGATCAAATTCATTTTTAGTCTAGTAAATCGCCTCTGAATGCATTGTACTCGGGAAAACCTGTCAATTTGAGCATGTGTTTAAAGGGTATTATGAAACTTTTTCATCGCCAAGATCCTTGTTATTGTGTCCCAGGGCTTTGGTTTGCTTATTCATGAAGGCCCAATGACATAAAAACGATAATGGATGACCTTGCATTTTCGTCAAAATTTCAACCATGGCCATAGGGACGGGTGAAAAAGCTCAAGTGATGTAGTTGGATGTTCCTTCAAATGGCCATAACTTCGTAGCCATGTGTCCTTGCGTGATGATTATGACAGTTTTGGAAAGGTATTGAAGTGATCTACAAGATCTGTACATAGGTTTAAAGATCAAATTCACTTTTAGTCTAGTAAATCGCCTCTGAATGCATTGTACTCGGGAAAACCTGTCAATTTGAGCATGTGTTTAAAGGGTATTATGAAACTTTTTCATCGCCAAGATCCTTGTTATTGTGTCCCAGGGCTTTGGTTTGCTTATTCATGAAGGCCCAATGACATAAAAACGATAATGGATGACCTTGCATTTTCGTAAAAATTCCAACCATGGCCATAGGGACGGGTGAAATAGCTCAAGTGATGTAGTTGGATGTTCCTTCAAATGGCCATAACTTCGTAGCCATGTGTCCTAGCAAGATGATTAAGACAGTTTTGGAAAGGTATTGAAGTGTTCTACAAGATCTGTACATCGGTTAAAAGATCAAATTCACTTTTAGTCTAGTAAATGGCCTCTGAATGCATTGTACTCGGGAAAACCTGTCGATTTGAGCATGTATTTAAAGGGTAAAGTGACCCATTATGAAACTTTTTCATCGCCAAGATCCTTGTTATTGTGTCCCAGGGCTTTGATTTGCTTATTCATGAAGGCCCAATGACATAAAAACGATAATGGATGACCTTGCATTTTCGTCAAAATTTCAACCATGGCCATAGGGACGGGTGAAAAAGGTCAAGTGATGTAGTTGGATGTTCCTTCAAATGGCCATAACCTCGTAGCCATGTGTCCTAGCGTGATGATTAAGACAGTTTTGGAAAGGTATTGAAGTGGTCTACAAGATCTGTACATTGATTGAAAGATCAAAGTCACTTTCAGTGTAGTAAATGGCCTCTGAATGCATTGTACTCGGGACAACCTGTCGATTTGCGCATGTATTTAAAGGGTATAGTGACCCATTATGAAACTTTTTCATCGCCAAGATCCTTGTTATTGTGTCCCAGGGCTTTGATTTGCTTATTCATGAAGGCCCAATGACATTAAAACGATAATGGATGACCTTGCATTTTCGTCAAAATTTCAACCATGGCCATAGGGACGGGTGAAATAGCTCAAGTGATGTAGTTGGATGTTCCTTCAAATGGCCATAACTTCGTAGCCATGTGTCCTTGCGTGATGATTAAGACAGTTTTGGAAAGGTATTGAAGTGTTCTACAAGATCTGTACATAGGTTTAAAGATCAAATTCACTTTTAGTCTAGTAAATCGCCTCTGAATGCATTGTACTCGGGAAAACCTGTCAATTTGAGCATGTGTTTAAAGGGTATTATGAAACTTTTTCATCGCCAAGATCCTTGTTATTGTGTCCCAGGGCTTTGGTTTGCTTATTCATGAAGGCCCAATGACATAAAAACGATAATGGATGACCTTGCATTTTCGTCAAAATTTCAACCATGGCCATAGGGACGGGTGAAAAAGCTCAAGTGATGTAGTTGGATGTTCCTTCAAATGGCCATAACTTCGTAGCCATGTGTCCTTGCGTGATGATTAAGACAGTTTTGGAAAGGTATTGAAGTGGTCTACAAGATCTGTACATAGGTTTAAAAGTCAAATTCACTTTTAGTCTAGTAAATGGCCTCTGAATGCATTGTACTCGGGAAAACCTGTCAATTTGAGCATGTGTTTAAAGGGTATTATGAAACTTTTTCATCGCCAAGATCCTTGTTATTGTGTCCCAGGGCTTTGGTTTGCTTATTCATGAAGGCCCAATGACATAAAAACGATAATGGATGACCTTGCATTTTCGTCAAAATTTCAACCATGGCCATAGGGACGGGTGAAATAGCTCAAGTGATGTAGTTGGATGTTCCTTCAAATGGCCATAACTTCGTAGCCATGTGTCCTAGCATGATGATTAAGACAGTTTTGGAAAGGTATTGAAGTGGTCTACAAGATCTGTACATTGATTGAACGATCAAAGTCACTTTCAGTGTAGTAAATGGCCTCTGAATGCATTAAACTCGGGAAAACCTGTCGATTTGAGCATGTATTTAAAGGGTAAAGTGACCCATTATGAAACTTTTTCATCGCCAAGATCCTTGTTATTGTGTCCCAGGGCTTTGATTTGCTTATTCATGAAGGCCCAATGACATAAAAACGATAATGGATAACTTTGCATTTTCGTCAAAATTTCAACCATGGCCATAGGGACGGGTGAAAAAGCTCAAGTGATGTAGTTGGATGTTCCTTCAAATGGCCATAACCTCGTAGCCATGTGTCCTAGCGTGATGATTAAGACAGTTTTGGAAAGGTATTGAAGTGGTCTACAAGATCTGTACATTGATTGAAAGATCAAAGTCACTTTCAGTGTAGTAAATGGCCTCTGAATGCATTGTACTCGGGACAACCTGTCGATTTGCGCATGTATTTAAAGGGTATAGTGACCCATTATGAAACTTTTTCATCGCCAAGATCCTTGTTATTGTGTCCCAGGGCTTTGATTTGCTTATTCATGAAGGCCCAATGACATAAAAACGATAATGGATGACCTTGCATTTTCGTCAAAATTTCAACCATGGCCATAGGGACGGGTGAAATAGCTCAAGTGATGTAGTTGGATGTTCCTTCAAATGGCCATAACTTCGTAGCCATGTGTCCTTGCGTGATGATTAAGACAGTTTTGGAAAGGTATTGAAGTGTTCTACAAGATCTGTACATAGGTTTAAAGATCAAATTCACTTTTAGTCTAGTAAATCGCCTCTGAATGCATTGTACTCGGGAAAACCTGTCAATTTGAGCATGTGTTTAAAGGGTATTATGAAACTTTTTCATCGCCAAGATCCTTGTTATTGTGTCCCAGGGCTTTGGTTTGCTTATTCATGAAGGCCCAATGACATAAAAACGATAATGGATGACCTTGCATTTTCGTCAAAATTTCAACCATTGCCATAGGGACGGGTGAAAAAGCTCAAGTGATGTAGTTGGATGTTCCTTCAAATGGCCATAACTTCGTAGCCATGTGTCCTTGCGTGATGATTAAGACAGTTTTGGAAAGGTATTGAAGTGTTCTACAAGATCTGTACAAAGGTTAAAAGATCAAATTCATTTTTAGTCTAGTAAATCGCATCTGAATGCATTGTACTCGGGAAAACCTGTCAATTTGAGCATGTGTTTAAAGGGTATTATGAAACTTTTTCATCGCCAAGATCCTTGTTATTGTGTCCCAGGGCTTTGGTTTGCTTATTCATGAAGGCCCAGTGACATAAAAACGATAATGGATGACCTTGCATTTTCGTCAAAATTTCAACCATGGCCATAGGGACGGGTGAAATAGCTCAAGTGATGTAGTTGGATGTTCCTTCAAATGGCCATAACCTCGTAGCCATGCGTCCTAGCATGATGATTAAGACAGTTTTGGAAAGGTATTGAAGTGTTCTACAAGATCTGTACAAAGGTTAAAAGATCAAATTCACTTTTAGTCTAGTAAATCGCATCTGAATGCATTGTACTCGGGAAAACCTGTCAATTTGAGCATGTGTTTAAAGGGTATTATGAAACTTTTTCATCGCCAAGATCCTTGTTATTGTGTCCCAGGGCTTTGGTTTGCTTATTCATGAAGGCCCAATGACATAAAAACGATAATGGATGACCTTGCATTTTCGTCAAAATTTCAACCATGGCCAAAGGGACGGGTGAAATAGCTCAAGTGATGTAGTTGGATGTTCCTTCAAATGGCCATAACCTCGTAGCCATGTGTCCTAGCGTGATGATTAAGACAGTTTTGGAAAGGTATTGAAGTGGTCTACAAGATCTGTACATTGATTGAAAGATCAAAGTCACTTTCAGTGTAGTAAATGGCCTCTGAATGCATTGTACTCGGGAAAACCTGTCGATTTGAGCATGTATTTAAAGGGTAAAGTGACCCATTATGAAACTTTTTCATCGCCAAGATCCTTGTTATTGTGTCCCAGGGCTTTGATTTGCTTATTCATGAAGGCCCAATGACATAAAAACGATAATGGATGACCTTGCATTTTCGTCAAAATTTCAACCATGGCCATAGGGACGGGTGAAATAGCTCAAGTGATGTAGTTGGATGTTCCTTCAAATGGCCATAACTTCGTAGCCATGCGTCCTAGCGTGATGATTAAGACAGTTTTGGAAAGGTATTGAAGTGTTCTACAAGATCTGTACATTGATTGAACGATCAAAGTCACTTCCAATGTAGTAAATGGCCTCTGAATGCATTGTACTCGGGAAAACCTGTCGATTTGAGCATGTATTTAAAGGGTAAAGTGACCCATTATGAAACTTTTTCATCGCCAAGATCCTTGTTATTGTGTCCCAGGGCTTTGATTTGCTTATTCATGAAGGCCCAATGACATAAAAACGATAATGGATGACTTTGCATTTTCGTCAAAATTTCAACCATGGCCATAGGGACGGGTGAAATAGCTCAAGTGATGTAGTTGGATGTTCCTTCAAATGGCCATAACTTCGTAGCCATGTGTCCTTGCGTGATGATTAAGACAGTTTTGGAAAGGTATTGAAGTGTTCTACAAGATCTGTACAAAGGTTAAAAGATCAAATTCATTTTTAGTCTAGTAAATGGCCTCTGAATGCATTGTACTCGGGAAAACCTGTCAATTTGAGCATGTGTTTAAAGGGTATTATGAAACTTTTTCATCGCCAAGATCCTTGTTATTGTGTCCCAGGGCTTTGGTTTGCTTATTCATGAAGGCCCAATGACATAAAAACGATAATGGATGACCTTGCATTTTCGTCAAAATTTCAACCATGGCCATAGGGACGGGTGAAAAAGCTCAAGTGATGTAGTTGGATGTTCCTTCAAATGGCCATAACTTCGTAGCCATGTGTCCTAGCGTGATGATTGAGACAGTTTTGGGAAGGTATTGAAGTGGTCTACAAGATCTGTACATCGGTTAAAAGATCAAATTCACTTTTAGTCTAGTAAATCGCCTCTGAATGCATTGTACTCGGGAAAACCTGTCAATTTGAGCATGTGTTTAAAGGGTATTATGAAACTTTTTCATCGCCAAGATCCTTGTTATTGTGTCCCAGGGCTTTGGTTTGCTTATTCATGAAGGCCCAGTGACATAAAAACGATAATGGATGACCTTGCATTTTCGTCAAAATTTCAACCATGACCATAGGGACGGGTGAAATAGCTCAAGTGATGTAGTTGGATGTTCCTTCAAATGGCCATAACTTCGTAGCCATGTGTCCTAGCATGATGATTAAGACAGTTTTGGAAAGGTATTGAAGTGTTCTACAAGATCTGTACAAAGCTTAAAAGATCAAATTCATTTTTAGTCTAGTAAATCGCCTCTGAATGCATTGTACTCGGGAAAACCTGTCAATTTGAGTATGTGTTTAAAGGGTATTATGAAACTTTTTCATCGCCAAGATCCTTGTTATTGTGTCCCAGGGCTTTGGTTTGCTTATTCATGAAGGCCCAATGACATAAAAACGATAATGGATGACCTTGCATTTTCGTCAAAATTTCAACCATGGCCATAGGGACGGGTGAAAAAGCTCAAGTGATGTAGTTGGATGTTCCTTCAAATGGCCATAACTTCGTAGCCATGTGTCCTTGCGTGATGATTAAGACAGTTTTGGAAAGGTATTGAAGTGTTCTAGAAGATCTGTATAAAGGTTTAAAGATCAAATTCATTTTTAGTCTAGTAAATCGCCTCTGAATGCATTGTACTCGGGAAAACCTGTCAATTTGAGTATGTGTTTAAAGGGTATTATGAAACTTTTTCATCGCCAAGATCCTTGTTATTGTGTCCCAGGGCTTTGGTTTGCTTATTCATGAAGGCCCAGTGACATAAAAACGATAATGGATGACCTTGCATTTTCGTCAAAATTTCAACCATGGCCATAGGGACGGGTGAAATAGCTCAAGTGATGAAGTTGGATGTTCCTTCAAATGGCCATAACCTCGTAGCCATGTGTCCTAGCGTGATGATTAAGACAGTTTTGGAAAGGTATTGAAGTGGTCTACAAGATCTGTACATTGATTGAAAGATCAAAGTCACTTTCAGTGTAGTAAATGGCCTCTGAATGCATTGTACTCGGGACAACCTGTCGATTTGCGCATGTATTTAAAGGGTAAAGTGACCCATTATGAAACTTTTTCATCGCCAAGATCCTTGTTATTGTGTCCCAGGGCTTTGATTTGCTTATTCATGAAGGCCCAATGACATAAAAACGATAATGGATGACCTTGCATTTTCATCAAAATTTCAACCATGGCCATAGGGACGGGTGAAAAAGCTCAAGTGATGTAGTTGGATGTTCCTTCAAATGGCCATAACTTCGTAGCCATGTGTCCTTGCGTGATGATTAAGACAGTTTTGGAAAGGTATTGAAGTGTTCTACAAGATCTGTACAAAGGTTAAAAGATCAAATTCATTTTTAGTCTAGTAAATCGCCTCTGAATGCATTGTACTCGGGAAAACCTGTCAATTTGAGCATGTGTTTAAAGGGTATTATGAAACTTTTTCATCGCCAAGATCCTTGTTATTGTGTCCCAGGGCTTTGGTTTGCTTATTCATGAAGGCCCAATGACATAAAAACGATAATGGATGACCTTGCATTTTCGTCAAAATTTCAACCATGGCCATAGGGACGGGTGAAAAAGGTCAAGTGATGTAGTTGGATGTTCCTTCAAATGGCCATAGCTTCGTAGCCATGTGGCCTAGCGTGATGATTAAGACAGTTTTGGTAAGGTATTGAAGTGGTTTACAAGATCTGTACATTGATTGAAAGATCAAAGTCACTTTCAGTGTAGTAAATGGCCTCTGAATGCATTGTACTCGGGAAAACCTGTCGATTTGAGCATGTATTTAAAGGGTAAAGTGACCCATTATGAAACTTTTTCATCGCCAAGATCCTTGTTATTGTGTCCCAGGGCTTTGGTTTGCTTATTCATGAAGCCCCAATGACATAAGAACGATAATGGATGACCTTGCATTTTCGTCAAAATTTCAACCATGGCCATAGGGACGGGTGAAATAGCTCAAGTGATGTAGTTGGATGTTCCTTCAAATGGCCATAACTTCGTAGCCATGTGTCCTTGCATGATGATTAAGACAGTTTTGGAAAGGTATTGAAGTGTTCTACAAGATCTGTACAAAGGTTAAAAGATCAAATTCATTTTTAGTCTAGTAAATCGCCTCTGAATGCATTGTACTCGGGAAAACCTGTCAATTTGAGCATGTGTTTAAAGGGTATTATGAAACTTTTTCATCGCCAAGATCCTTGTTATTGTGTCCCAGGGCTTTGGTTTGCTTATTCATGAAGGCCCAATGACATAAAAACGATAATGGATGACCTTGCATTTTCGTCAAAATTTCAACCATGGCCATAGGGACGGGTGAAAAAGCTCAAGTGATGTAGTTGGATGTTCCTTCAAATGGCCATAACTTCGTAGCCATGTGTCCTTGCATGATGATTAAGACAGTTTTGGAAAGGTATTGAAGTGTTCTACAAGATCTGTACAAAGGTTAAAAGATCAAATTCATTTTTAGTCTAGTAAATCGCCTCTGAATGCATTGTACTCGGGAAAACCTGTCAATTTGAGCATGTGTTTAAAGGGTATTATGAAACTTTTTCATCGCCAAGATCCTTGTTATTGTGTCCCAGGGCTTTGGTTTGCTTATTCATGAAGGCCCAATGACATAAAAACGATAATGGATGACCTTGCATTTTCGTCAAAATTTCAACCATGGCCATAGGGACGGGTGAAATAGCTCAAGTGATGTAGTTGGATGTTCCTTCAAATGGCCATAACTTCGTAGCCATGTGTCCTTGCATGATGATTAAGACAGTTTTGGAAAGGTATTGAAGTGTTCTACAAGATCTGTACAAAGGTTAAAAGATCAAATTCATTTTTAGTCTAGTAAATCGCCTCTGAATGCATTATACTCGGGAAAACCTGTCAATTTGAGCATGTGTTTAAAGGGTATTATGAAACTTTTTCATCGCCAAGATCCTTGTTATTGTGTCCCAGGGCTTTGGTTTGCTTATTCATGAAGGCCCAATGACATAAAAACGATAATGGATGACCTTGCATTTTCGTCAAAATTTCAACCATGGCCATAGGGACGGGTGAAATAGCTCAAGTGATGTAGTTGGATGTTCCTTCAAATGGCCATAACTTCGTAGCCATGTGTCCTTGCGTGATGATTAAGACAGTTTTGGAAAGGTATTGAAGTGTTCTACAAGATCTGTACAAAGGTTAAAAGATCAAATTCATTTTTAGTCTAGTAAATCGCCTCTGAATGCATTGTACTCGGGAAAACCTGTCAATTTGAGCATGTGTTTAAAGGGTATTATGAAACTTTTTCATCGCCAAGATCCTTGTTATTGTGTCCCAGGGCTTTGGTTTGCTTATTCATGAAGGCCCAATGAGATAAAAACGATAATGGATGACCTTGCATTTTCGTCAAAATTTCAACCATGGCCATAGGGACGGGTTAGAAAGCTCAAGTGATGTAGTTGGATGTTCCTTCAAATGGCCATAACTTCGTAGCCATGTGTCCTTGCGTGATGATTAAGACAGTTTTGGAAAGGTATTGAAGTGGTCTACAAGATCTGTACATTGATTGAACGATCAAAGTCACTTTCAGTGTAGTAAATGGCCTCTGAATGCATTGTACTCGGGAAAACCTGTCGATTTGAGCATGTATTTAAAGGGTAAAGTGACCCATTATGAAACTTTTTCATCGCCAAGATCCTTGTTATTGTGTCCCAGGGCTTTGGTTTGCTTATTCATGAAGGCCCAATGACATAAAAACGATAATGGATGACCTTGCATTTTCGTCAAAATTTCAACCATGGCCATAGGGACGGGTTAGAAAGCTCAAGTGATGTAGTTGGATGTTCCTTCAAATGGCCATAACTTCGTAGCCATGTGTCCTTGCGTGATGATTAAGACAGTTTTGGAAAGGTATTGAAGTGGTCTACAAGATCTGTACATTGATTGAACGATCAAAGTCACTTTCAGTGTAGTAAATGGCCTCTGAATGCATTGTACTCGGGAAAACCTGTCGATTTGAGCATGTATTTAAAGGGTAAAGTGACCCATTATGAAACTTTTTCATCGCCAAGATCCTTGTTATTGTGTCCCAGGGCTTTGATTTGCTTATTCATGAAGGCCCAATGACATAAAAACGATAATGGATGACCTTGCATTTTCGTCAAAATTTCAACCATGGCCATAGGGACGGGTGAAAAAGCTCAAGTGATGTAGTTGGATGTTCCTTCAAATGGCCATAACTTCGTAGCCATGTGTCCTTGCGTGATGATTAAGACAGTTTTGGAAAGGTATTGAAGTGTTCTACAAGATCTGTACAAAGGTTAAAAGATCAAATTCATTTTTAGTCTAGTAAATCGCCTCTGAATGCATTGTACTCGGGAAAACCTGTCAATTTGAGCATGTGTTTAAAGGGTATTATGAAACTTTTTCATCGCCAAGATCCTTGTTATTGTGTCCCAGGGCTTTGGTTTGCTTATTCATGAAGGCCCAATGAGATAAAAACGATAATGGATGACCTTGCATTTTCGTCAAAATTTCAACCATGGCCATAGGGACGGGTGAAATAGCTCAAGTGATGTAGTTGGATGTTCCTTCAAATGGCCATAACTTCGTAGCCATGTGTCCTTGCGTGATGATTAAGACAGTTTTGGAAAGGTATTGAAGTGGTCTACAAGATCTGTACATAGGTTTAAAAGTCAAATTCACTTTTAGTCTAGTAAATGGCCTCTGAATGCATTGTACTCGGGAAAACCTGTCAATTTGAGCATGTGTTTAAAGGGTATTATGAAACTTTTTCATCGCCAAGATCCTTGTTATTGTGTCCCAGGGCTTTGGTTTGCTTATTCATGAAGGCCCAATGACATAAAAACGATAATGGATGACCTTGCATTTTCGTCAAAATTTCAACCATGGCCATAGGGACGGGTGAAAAAGCTCAAGTGATGTAGTTGGATGTTCCTTCAAATGGCCATAACTTCGTAGCCATGTGTCCTTGCGTGATGATTATGACAGTTTTGGAAAGGTATTGAAGTGGTCTACAAGATCTGTACATAGGTTTAAAAGTCAAATTCACTTTTAGTCTAGTAAATGGCCTCTGAATGCATTGTACTCGGGAAAACCTGTCAATTTGAGCATGTGTTTAAAGGGTATTATGAAACTTTTTCATCGCCAAGATCCTTGTTATTGTGTCCCAGGGCTTTGGTTTGCTTATTCATGAAGGCCCAATGACATAAAAACGATAATGGATGACCTTGCATTTTCGTCAAAATTTCAACCATGGCCATAGGGACGGGTGAAAAAGCTCAAGTGATGTAGTTGGATGTTCCTTCAAATGGCCATAACTTCGTAGCCATGTGTCCTTGCGTGATGATTAAGACAGTTTTGGAAAGGTATTGAAGTGGTCTACAAGATCTGTACAAAGGTTAAAAGATCAAATTCATTTTTAGTCTAGTAAATCGCCTCTGAATGCATTGTACTCGGGAAAACCTGTCAATTTGAGCATGTGTTTAAAGGGTATTATGAAACTTTTTCATCGCCAAGATCCTTGTTATTGTGTCCCAGGGCTTTGGTTTGCTTATTCATGAAGGCCCAATGACATAAAAACGATAATGGATGACCTTGCATTTTCGTCAAAATTTCAACCATGGCCATAGGGACGGGTGAAAAAGCTCAAGTGATGTAGTTGGATGTTCCTTCAAATGGCCATAACTTCGTAGCCATGTGTCCTTGCGTGATGATTATGACAGTTTTGGAAAGGTATTGAAGTGGTCTACAAGATCTGTACATAGGTTTAAAAGTCAAATTCACTTTTAGTCTAGTAAATGGCCTCTGAATGCATTGTACTCGGGAAAACCTGTCAATTTGAGCATGTGTTTAAAGGGTATTATGAAACTTTTTCATCGCCAAGATCCTTGTTATTGTGTCCCAGGGCTTTGGTTTGCTTATTCATGAAGGCCCAATGACATAAAAACGATAATGGATGACCTTGCATTTTCGTCAAAATTTCAACCATGGCCATAGGGACGGGTGAAAAAGCTCAAGTGATGTAGTTGGATGTTCCTTCAAATGGCCATAACTTCGTAGCCATGTGTCCTTGCGTGATGATTATGACAGTTTTGGAAAGGTATTGAAGTGGTCTACAAGATCTGTACATAGGTTTAAAAGTCAAATTCACTTTTAGTCTAGTAAATGGCCTCTGAATGCATTGTACTCGGGAAAACCTGTCAATTTGAGCATGTGTTTAAAGGGTATTATGAAACTTTTTCATCGCCAAGATCCTTGTTATTGTGTCCCAGGGCTTTGGTTTGCTTATTCATGAAGGCCCAATGACATAAAAACGATAATGGATGACCTTGCATTTTCGTCAAAATTTCAACCATGGCCATAGGGACGGGTGAAAAAGCTCAAGTGATGTAGTTGGATGTTCCTTCAAATGGCCATAACCTCGTAGCCATGTGTCCTAGCGTGATGATTAAGACAGTTTTGGAAAGGTATTGAAGTGGTCTACAAGATCTGTACATTGATTGAAAGATCAAAGTCACTTTCAGTGTAGTAAATGGCCTCTGAATGCATTGTACTCGGGACAACCTGTCGATTTGCGCATGTATTTAAAGGGTATAGTGACCCATTATGAAACTTTTTCATCGCCAAGATCCTTGTTATTGTGTCCCAGGGCTTTGATTTGCTTATTCATGAAGGCCCAATGACATTAAAACGATAATGGATGACCTTGCATTTTCGTCAAAATTTCAACCATGGCCATAGGGACGGGTGAAATAGCTCAAGTGATGTAGTTGGATGTTCCTTCAAATGGCCATAACTTCGTAGCCATGTGTCCTTGCGTGATGATTAAGACAGTTTTGGAAAGGTATTGAAGTGTTCTACAAGATCTGTACATAGGTTTAAAGATCAAATTCACTTTTAGTCTAGTAAATCGCCTCTGAATGCATTGTACTCGGGAAAACCTGTCAATTTGAGCATGTGTTTAAAGGGTATTATGAAACTTTTTCATCGCCAAGATCCTTGTTATTGTGTCCCAGGGCTTTGGTTTGCTTATTCATGAAGGCCCAATGACATAAAAACGATAATGGATGACCTTGCATTTTCGTCAAAATTTCAACCATGGCCATAGGGACGGGTGAAAAAGCTCAAGTGATGTAGTTGGATGTTCCTTCAAATGGCCATAACTTCGTAGCCATGTGTCCTTGCGTGATGATTAAGACAGTTTTGGAAAGGTATTGAAGTGGTCTACAAGATCTGTACATAGGTTTAAAAGTCAAATTCATTTTTAGTCTAGTAAATCGCCTCTGAATGCATTGTACTCGGGAAAACCTGTCAATTTGAGCATGTGTTTAAAGGGTATTATGAAACTTTTTCATCGCCAAGATCCTTGTTATTGTGTCCCAGGGCTTTGATTTGCTTATTCATGAAGGCCCAATGACATTAAAACGATAATGGATGACCTTGCATTTTCGTCAAAATTTCAACCATGGCCATAGGGACGGGTGAAATAGCTCAAGTGATGTAGTTGGATGTTCCTTCAAATGGCCATAACTTCGTAGCCATGTGTCCTTGCGTGATGATTAAGACAGTTTTGGAAAGGTATTGAAGTGTTCTACAAGATCTGTACAAAGGTTAAAAGATCAAATTCATTTTTAGTCTAGTAAATCGCATCTGAATGCATTGTACTCGGGAAAACCTGTCAATTTGAGCATGTGTTTAAAGGGTATTATGAAACTTTTTCATCGCCAAGATCCTTGTTATTGTGTCCCAGGGCTTTGGTTTGCTTATTCATGAAGGCCCAATGACATAAAAACGATAATGGATGACCTTGCATTTTCGTCAAAATTTCAACCATGGCCAAAGGGACGGGTGAAATAGCTCAAGTGATGTAGTTGGATGTTCCTTCAAATGGCCATAACCTCGTAGCCATGTGTCCTAGCGTGATGATTAAGACAGTTTTGGAAAGGTATTGAAGTGGTCTACAAGATCTGTACAAAGGTTAAAAGATCAAATTCATTTTTAGTCTAGTAAATCGCATCTGAATGCATTGTACTCGGGAAAACCTGTCAATTTGAGCATGTGTTTAAAGGGTATTATGAAACTTTTTCATCGCCAAGATCCTTGTTATTGTGTCCCAGGGCTTTGGTTTGCTTATTCATGAAGGCCCAATGACATAAAAACGATAATGGATGACCTTGCATTTTCGTCAAAATTTCAACCATGGCCAAAGGGACGGGTGAAATAGCTCAAGTGATGTAGTTGGATGTTCCTTCAAATGGCCATAACCTCGTAGCCATGTGTCCTAGCGTGATGATTAAGACAGTTTTGGAAAGGTATTGAAGTGTTCTACAAGATCTGTACATTGATTGAACGATCAAAGTCACTTCCAGTGTAGTAAATGGCCTCTGAATGCATTGTACTCGGGAAAACCTGTCGATTTGAGCATGTATTTAAAGGGTAAAGTGACCCATTATGAAACTTTTTCATCGCAAAGATCCTTGTTATTGTGTCCCAGGGCTTTGATTTGCTTATTCATGAAGGCCCAATGACATAAAAACGATAATGGATGACTTTGCATTTTCGTCAAAATTTCAACCATGGCCATAGGGACGGGTGAAAAAGCTCAAGTGATGTAGTTGGATGTTCCTTCAAATGGCCATAACTTCGTAGCCATGTGTCCTAGCGTGATGATTAAGACAGTTTTGGAAAGGTATTGAAGTGGTCTACAAGATCTGTACATAGGTTTAAAGATCAAATTCACTTTTAGTCTAGTAAATGGCCTCTGAATGCATTGTACTCGGGAAAACCTGTAAATTTGAGCATGTGTTTAAAGGGTATTATGAAACTTTTTCATCGCCAAGATCCTTGTTATTGTGTCCCAGGGCTTTGGTTTGCTTATTCATGAAGGCCCAATGACATAAAAACGATAATGGATGACCTTGCATTTTCGTCAAAATTTCAACCATGGCCATAGGGACGGGTTAGAAAGCTCAAGTGATGTAGTTGGATGTTCCTTCAAATGGCCATAACTTCGTAGCCATGTGTCCTAGCATGATGATTAAGACAGTTTTGGAAAGGTATTGAAGTGTTCTACAAGATCTGTACAAAGGTTAAAAGATCAAATTCATTTTTAGTCTAGTAAATCGCCTCTGAATGCATTGTACTCGGGAAAACCTGTCGATTTGAGCATGTATTTAAAGGGTAAAGTGACCCATTATGAAACTTTTTCATCGCAAAGATCCTTGTTATTGTGTCCCAGGGCTTTGGTTTGCTTATTCATGAAGGCCCAATGACATAAAAACGATAATGGATGACTTTGCATTTTCGTCAAAATTTCAACCATGGCCATAGGGACGGGTGAAAAAGCTCAAGTGATGTAGTTGGATGTTCCTTCAAATGGCCATAACTTCGTAGCCATGTGTCCTAGCGTGATGATTAAGACAGTTTTGGAAAGGTATTGAAGTGGTCTACAAGATCTGTACATAGGTTTAAAGATCAAATTCACTTTTAGTCTAGTAAATGGCCTCTGAATGCATTGTACTCGGGAAAACCTGTCAATTTGAGCATGTGTTTAAAGGGTATTATGAAACTTTTTCATCGCCAAGATCCTTGTTATTGTGTCCCAGGGCTTTGATTTGCTTATTCATGAAGGCCCAATGACATAAAAACGATAATGGATGACTTTGCATTTTCGTCAAAATTTCAACCATGGCCATAGGGACGGGTGAAAAAGCTCAAGTGATGTAGTTGGATGTTCCTTCAAATGGCCATAACTTCGTAGCCATGTGTCCTAGCGTGATGATTAAGACAGTTTTGGAAAGGTATTGAAGTGTTCTACAAGATCTGTACAAAGCTTAAAAGATCAAATTCATTTATAGTCTAGTAGATCGCCTCTGAATGCATTGTACTCGGGAAAACCTGTCAATTTGAGCATGTGTTTAAAGGGTATTATGAAACTTTTTCATCGCCAAGATCCTTGTTATTGTGTCCCAGGGCTTTGATTTGCTTATTCATGAAGGCCCAATGACATAAAAACGATAATGGATGACCTTGCATTTTCGTCAAAATTTCAACCATGGCCATAGGGACGGGTGAAAAAGCTCAAGTGATGTAGTTGGATGTTCCTTCAAATGGCCATAACTTCATAGCCATGTGTCCTTGCGTGATGATTAAGACAGTTTTGGAAAGGTATTGAAGTGTTCTACAAGATCTGTACAAAGCTTAAAAGATCAAATTCATTTTTAGTCTAGTAAATCGCCTCTGAATGCATTGTACTCGGGAAAACCTGTCAATTTGAGCATGTGTTTAAAGGGTATTATGAAACTTTTTCATCGCCAAGATCCTTGTTATTGTGTCCCAGGGCTTTGGTTTGCTTATTCATGAAGGCCCAATGACATAAAAACGATAATGGATGACCTTGCATTTTCGTCAAAATTTCAACCATGGCCATAGGGACGGGTGAAAAAGCTCAAGTGATGTAGTTGGATGTTCCTTCAAATGGCCATAACTTCGTAGCCATGTGTCCTTGCGTGATGATTATGACAGTTTTGGAAAGGTATTGAAGTGTTCTAGAAGATCTGTACAAAGGTTAAAAGATCAAATTCATTTTTAGTCTAGTAAATCGCCTCTGAATGCATTGTACTCGGGAAAACCTGTCAATTTGAGCATGTGTTTAAAGGGTATTATGAAACTTTTTCATCGCCAAGATCCTTGTTATTGTGTCCCAGGGCTTTGATTTGCTTATTCATGAAGCCCCAATGACATTAAAACGATAATGGATGACCTTGCATTTTCGTCAAAATTTCAACCATGGCCAAAGGGACGGGTGAAATAGCTCAAGTGATGTAGTTGGATGTTCCTTCAAATGGCCATAACCTCGTAGCCATGTGTCCTTGCGTGATGATTAAGACAGTTTTGGAAAGGTATTGAAGTGTTCTAGAAGATCTGTACAAAGGTTAAAAGATCAAATTCATTTTTAGTCTAGTAAATCGCCTCTGAATGCATTGTACTCGGGAAAACCTGTCAATTTGAGCATGTGTTTAAAGGGTATTATGAAACTTTTTCATCGCCAAGATCCTTGTTATTGTGTCCCAGGGCTTTGATTTGCTTATTCATGAAGGCCCAATGACATAAAAACGATAATGGATGACCTTGCATTTTCGTCAAAATTTCAACCATGGCCATAGGGACGGGTGAAATAGCTCAAGTGATGTAGTTGGATGTTCCTTCAAATGGCCATAACCTCGTAGCCATGCGTCCTAGCGTGATGATTAAGACAGTTTTGGAAAGGTATTGAAGTGTTCTACAAGATCTGTACATTGATTGAACGATCAAAGTCACTTCCAGTGTAGTAAATGGCCTCTGAATGCATTGTACTCGGGAAAACCTGTCGATTTGAGCATGTATTTAAAGGGTAAAGTGACCCATTATGAAACTTTTTCATCGCCAAGATCCTTGTTATTGTGTCCCAGGGCTTTGATTTGCTTATTCATGAAGGCCCAATGACATAAAAACGATAATGGATGACTTTGCATTTTCGTCAAAATTTCAACCATGGCCATAGGGACGGGTGAAAAAGCTCAAGTGATGTAGTTGGATGTTCCTTCAAATGGCCATAACTTCGTAGCCATGTGTCCTAGCGTGATGAATAAGACAGTTTTGGAAAGGTATTGAAGTGGTCTACAAGATCTGTACATTGATTGAAAGATCAAAGTCACTTTCAGTGTAGTAAATGGCCTCTGAATGCATTGTACTCGGGAAAACCTGTCGATTTGAGCATGTATTTAAAGGGTAAAGTGACCCATTATGAAACTTTTTCATCGCCAAGATCCTTGTTATTGTGTCCCAGGGCTTTGATTTGCTTATTCATGAAGGCCCAATGACATAAAAACGATAATGGATGACCTTGCATTTTCGTCAAAATTTCAACCATGGCCATAGGGACGGGTGAAAAAGCTCAAGTGATGTAGTTGGATGTTCCTTCAAATGGCCATAACTTCATAGCCATGTGTCCTTGCGTGATGATTAAGACAGTTTTGGAAAGGTATTGAAGTGTTCTACAAGATCTGTACAAAGGTTAAAAGATCAAATTCATTTTTAGTCTAGTAAATCGCCTCTGAATGCATTGTACTCGGGAAAACCTGTCAATTTGAGCATGTGTTTAAAGGGTATTATGAAACTTTTTCATCGCCAAGATCCTTGTTATTGTGTCCCAGGGCTTTGGTTTGCTTATTCATGAAGGCCCAATGACATAAAAACGATAATGGATGACCTTGCATTTTCGTCAAAATTTCAACCATGGCCATAGGGACGGGTGAAAAAGCTCAAGTGATGTAGTTGGATGTTCCTTCAAATGGCCATAACTTCATAGCCATGTGTCCTTGCGTGATGATTAAGACAGTTTTGGAAAGGTATTGAAGTGTTCTACAAGATCTGTACAAAGCTTAAAAGATCAAATTCATTTTTAGTCTAGTAAATCGCCTCTGAATGCATTGTACTCGGGAAAACCTGTCAATTTGAGCATGTGTTTAAAGGGTATTATGAAACTTTTTCATCGCCAAGATCCTTGTTATTGTGTCCCAGGGCTTTGGTTTGCTTATTCATGAAGGCCCAATGACATAAAAACGATAATGGATGACCTTGCATTTTCGTCAAAATTTCAACCATGGCCATAGGGACGGGTGAAATAGCTCAAATGATGTAGTTGGATGTTCCTTCAAATGGCCATAACTTCGTAGCCATGTGTCCTTGCGTGATGATTAAGACAGTTTTGGAAAGGTATTGAAGTGTTTTACAAGATCTGTACAAAGGTTAAAAGAACAAATTCATTTTTAGTCTAGTAAATCGCCTCTGAATGCATTGTACTCGGGAAAACCTGTCAATTTGAGCATGTGTTTAAAGGGTATTATGAAACTTTTTCATCGCCAAGATCCTTGTTATTGTGTCCCAGGGCTTTGGTTTGCTTATTCATGAAGGCCCAATGACATAAAAACGATAATGGATGACCTTGCATTTTCGTCAAAATTTCAACCATGGCCATAGGGACGGGTGAAAAAGCTCAAGTGATGTAGTTGGATGTTCCTTCAAATGGCCATAACTTCGTAGCCATGTGTCCTTGCGTGATGATTAAGACAGTTTTGGAAAGGTATTGAAGTGGTCTACAAGATATGTACATAGGTTTAAAGATCAAATTCACTTTTAGTCTAGTAAATGGCCTCTGAATGCATTGTACTCGGGAAAACCTGTCAATTTGAGCATGTGTTTAAAGGGTATTATGAAACTGTTTCATCGCCAAGATCCTTGTTATTGTGTCCCAGGGCTTTGGTTTGCTTATTCATGAAGGCTCAATGACATAAAAACGATAATGGATGACCTTGCATTTTCTTCAAAATTTCAACCATGGCCATAGGGACGGGTGAAAAAGCTCAAGTGATGTAGTTGGATGTTCCTTCAAATGGCCATAGCTTCGTAGCCATGTGTCCTTGCGTGATGATTGAGACAGTTTTGGAAAGGTATTGAAGTGGTCTACAAGATCTGTACAAAGCTTAAAAGATCAAATTCACTTTTAGTCTAGTAAATGGCCTCTGAATGCATTGTACTCGGGAAAACCTGTCAATTTGAGCATGTGTTTAAAGGGTATTATGAAACTTTTTCATCGCCAAGATCCTTGTTATTGTGTCCCAGGGCTTTGATTTGCTTATTCATGAAGGCCCAATGACATAAAAACGATAATGGATGACCTTGCATTTTCGTCAAAATTTCAACCATGGCCATAGGGACGGGTGAAATAGCTCAAGTGATGTAGTTGGATGTTCCTTCAAATGGCCATAACTTCGTAGCCATGTGTCCTTGCGTGATGATTAAGACAGTTTTGGAAAGGTATTGAAGTGTTCTACAAGATCTGTACAAAGGTTAAAAGATCAAATTCATTTTTAGTCTAGTAAATCGCCTCTGAATGCATTATACTCGGGAAAACCTGTCAATTTGAGCATGTGTTTAAAGGGTATTATGAAACTTTTTCATCGCCAAGATCCTTGTTATTGTGTCCCAGGGCTTTGGTTTGCTTATTCATGAAGGCCCAATGACATAAAAACGATAAGGGATGACTTTGCATTTTCGTCAAAATTTCAACCATGGCCATAGGGACGGGTGAAAAAGCTCAAGTGATGTAGTTGGTTGTTCCTTCAAATGGCCATAACCTCGTAGCCATGTGTCCTAGCGTGATGATTAAGACAGTTTTGGAAAGGTATTGAAGTGTTCTACAAGATCTGTACAAAGGTTAAAAGATCAAATTCATTTTTAGTCTAGAAGATCGCCTCTGAATGCATTGTACTCGGGAAAACCTGTCAATTTGAGCATGTGTTTAAAGGGTATTATGAAACTTTTTCATCGCCAAGATCCTTGTTATTGTGTCACAGGGCTTTGGTTTGCTTATTCATGAAGGCCCAATGACATAAAAACGATAATGGATGACCTTGCATTTTCGTCAAAATTTCAACCATGGCCATAGGGACGGGTGAAATAGCTCAAGTGATGAAGTTGGATGTTCCTTCAAATGGCCATAACCTCGTAGCCATGTGTCCTAGCGTGATGATTAAGACAGTTTTGGAAAGGTATTGAAGTGGTCTACAAGATCTGTACATTGATTGAACGATCAAAGTCACTTTCAGTGTAGTAAATGGCCTCTGAATGCATTGTACTCGGGAAAACCTGTCGATTTGAGCATGTATTTAAAGGGTAAAGTGACCCATTATGAAACTTTTTCATCGCCAAGATCCTTGTTATTGTGTCCCAGGGCTTTGATTTGCTTATTCATGAAGGCCCAATGACATAAAAACGATAATGGATGACCTTGCATTTTCGTCAAAATTTCAACCATGGCCATAGGGACGGGTGAAAAAGCTCAAGTGATGTAGTTGGATGTTCCTTCAAATGGCCATAACTTCGTAGCCATGTGTCCTTGCGTGATGATTAAGACAGTTTTGGAAAGGTATTGAAGTGTTCTACAAGATCTGTACAAAGGTTAAAAGATCAAATTAATTTTTATTCTAGTAAATCGCCCCTGAATGCATTGTGCTCGGGAAAACCTGTCAATTTGAGCATGTGTTTAAAGGGTATTATGAAACTTTTTCATCGCCAAGATCCTTGTTATTGTGTCACAGGGCTTTGGTTTGCTAATTCATGAAGGCCCAGTGACAGAAAAACGATAATGGATGACTCTGCATTTTCGTCAAAATTTCAACCATGGCCATAGGGACGGGTGAAAAAGCTCAAGTGATGTAGTTGGATGTTCCTTCAAATGGCCATAACTTCGTAGCCATGTGTCCTTGCGTGATGATTAAGACAGTTTTGGAAAGGTATTGAAGTGTTCTACAAGATCTGTACAAAGGTTTAAAGATCAAATTCATTTTTAGTCTAGTAAATCGCCTCTGAATGCATTATACTCGGGAAAACCTGTCAATTTGAGCATGTGTTTAAAGGGTATTATGAAACTTTTTCATCGCCAAGATCCTTGTTATTGTGTCCCAGGGCTTTGGTTTGCTTATTCATGAAGGCCCAATGACATAAAAACGATAAGGGATGACTTTGCATTTTCGTCAAAATTTCAACCATGGCCATAGGGACGGGTGAAAAAGCTCAAGTGATGTAGTTGGATGTTCCTTCAAATGGCCATAACTTCGTAGCCATGTGTCCTTGCGTGATGATTAAGACAGTTTTGGAAAGGTATTGAAGTGTTCTACAAGATCTGTACAAAGGTTAAAAGATCAAATTCATTTTTAGTCTAGAAGATCGCCTCTGAATGCATTGTACTCGGGAAAACCTGTCAATTTGAGCATGTGTTTAAAGGGTATTATGAAACTTTTTCATCGCCAAGATCCTTGTTATTGTGTCCCAGGGCTTTGGTTTGCTTATTCATGAAGGCCCAATGACATAAAAACGATAATGGATGACCTTGCATTTTCGTCAAAATTTCAACCATGGCCATAGGGACGGGTTAGAAAGCTCAAGTGATGTAGTTGGATGTTCCTTCAAATGGCCATAACCTCGTAGCCATGTGTCCTAGCGTGATGATTAAGACAGTTTTGGAAAGGTATTGAAGTGGTCTACAAGATCTGTACATTGATTGGAAGATCAAAGTCACTTTCAGTGTAGTAAATGGCCTCTGAATGCATTGTACTCGGGAAAACCTGTCGATTTGAGCATGTATTTAAAGGGTAAAGTGACCCATTATGAAACTTTTTCATCGCCAAGATCCTTGTTATTGTGTCCCAGGGCTTTGGTTTGCTTAGTCATGAAGGCTCCATGACATAAAAACGATAATGGATGACCTTGCATTTTCGTCAAAATTTCAACCATGACCATAGGGACGGGTGAAATAGCTCAAGTGATGTAGTTGGATGTTCCTTCAAATGGCCATAACTTCGTAGCCATGTGTCCTAGCGTGATGATTAAGACAGTTTTGGAAAGGTATTGAAGTGGTCTACAAGATCTGTACATCGGTTTAAAGATCAAATTCATTTTTAGTCTAGTAAATCGCCTCTGAATGCATTGTACTCGGGAAAACCTGTCAATTTGAGCATGTGTTTAAAGGGTATTATGAAACTTTTTCATCGCCAAGATCCTTGTTATTGTGTCCCAGGGCTTTGGTTTGCTTATTCATGAAGGCACAATGACATAAAAACGATAATGGATGACCTTGCATTTTCGTCAAAATTTCAACCATGGCCATAGGGACGGGTGAAATAGCTCAAGTGATGTAGTTGGATGTTCCTTCAAATGGCCATAACTTCGTAGCCATGTGTCCTAGCATGATGATTAAGATAGTTTTGGAAAGGTATTGAAGTGTTCTACAAGATCTGTACAAAGCTTAAAAGATCAAATTCATTTTTAGTCTAGTAAATCGCCTCTGAATGCATTGTACTCGGGAAAACCTGTCAATTTGAGCATGTGTTTAAAGGGTATTATGAAACTTTTTCATCGCCAAGATCCTTGTTATTGTGTCCCAGGGCTTTGGTTTGCTTATTCATGAAGGCCCAATGACATAAAAACGATAATGGATGACCTTGCATTTTCGTCAAAATTTCAACCATGGCCATAGGGACGGGTTAGAAAGCTCAAGTGATGTAGTTGGATGTTCCTTCAAATGGCCATAACCTCGTAGCCATGTGTCCTAGCGTGATGATTAAGACAGTTTTGGAAAGGTATTGAAGTGGTCTACAAGATCTGTACATTGATTGGAAGATCAAAGTCACTTTCAGTGTAGTAAATGGCCTCTGAATGCATTGTACTCGGGAAAACCTGTCGATTTGAGCATGTATTTAAAGGGTAAAGTGACCCATTATGAAACTTTTTCATCGCCAAGATCCTTGTTATTGTGTCCCAGGGCTTTGGTTTGCTTAGTCTTGAAGGCTCCATGACATAAAAACGATAATGGATGACCTTGCATTTTCGTCAAAATTTCAACCATGGCCATAGGGACGGGTGAAATAGCTCAAGTGATGTAGTTGGATGTTCCTTCAAATGGCCATAACTTCGTAGCCATGTGTCCTAGCATGATGATTAAGACAGTTTTGGAAAGGTATTGAAGTGTTCTACAAGATCTGTACAAAGCTTAAAAGATCAAATTCATTTTTAGTCTAGTAAATCGCCTCTGAATGCATTGTACTCGGGAAAACCTGTCAATTTGAGCATGTGTTTAAAGGGTATTATGAAACTTTTTCATCGCCAAGATCCTTGTTATTGTGTCCCAGGGCTTTGGTTTGCTTATTCATGAAGGCCCAATGACATAAAAACGATAATGGATGACCTTGCATTTTCGTCAAAATTTCAACCATGGCCATAGGGACGGGTGAAAAAGCTCAAGTGATGTAGTTGGATGTTCCTTCAAATGGCCATAACTTCGTAGCCATGTGTCCTTGCGTGATGATTAAGACAGTTTTGGAAAGGTATTGAAGTGTTCTACAAGATCTGTACAAAGGTTAAAAGATCAAATTCATTTTTAGTCTAGTAAATCGCCTCTGAATGCATTATACTCGGGAAAACCTGTCAATTTGAGCATGTGTTTAAAGGGTATTATGAAACTTTTACATCGCCAAGATCCTTGTTATTGTGTCCCAGGGCTTTGGTTTGCTTATTCATGAAGGCCCAATGACATAAAAACGATAATGGTTGACCTTGCATTTTCGTCAAAATTTCAACCATGGCCATAGGGACGGGTGAAATAGCTCAAGTGATGTAGTTGGATGTTCCTTCAAATGGCCATAACTTCGTAGCCATGTGTCCTAGCATGATGATTAAGACAGTTTTGGAAAGGTATTGAAGTGTTCTACAAGATCTGTACAAAGGTTAAAAGATCAAATTCATTTTTAGTCTAGTAAATCGCCTCTGAATGCATTGTACTCGGGAAAACCTGTCGATTTGAGCATGTATTTAAAGGGTAAAGTGACCCATTATGAAACTTTTTCATCGCCAAGATCCTTGTTATTGTGTCCCAGGGCTTTGATTTGCTTATTCATGAAGGCCCAATGACATAAAAACGATAATGGATGACCTTGCATTTTCGTCAAAATTTCAACCATGGCCATAGGGACGGGTGAAAAAGCTCAAGTGATGTAGTTGGATGTTCCTTCAAATGGCCATAACTTCATAGCCATGTGTCCTTGCGTGATGATTAAGACAGTTTTGGAAAGGTATTGAAGTGGTCTACAAGATCTGTACATAGGTTTAAAGATCAAATTCACTTTTAGTCTAGTAAATGGCCTCTGAATGCATTGTACTCGGGAAAACCTGTCAATTTGAGCATGTGTTTAAAGGGTATTATGAAACTTTTTCATCGCCAAGATCCTTGTTATTGTGTCCCAGGGCTTTGGTTTGCTTATTCATGAAGGCCCAATGACATAAAAACGATAATGGATGACCTTGCATTTTCGTCAAAATTTCAACCATGGCCATAGGGACGGGTGAAAAAGCTCAAGTGATGTAGTTGGATGTTCCTTCAAATGGCCATAACTTCGTAGCCATGTGTCCTTGCGTGATGATTAAGACAGTTTTGGAAAGGTATTGAAGTGTTCTACAAGATCTGTACAAAGGTTAAAAGATCAAATTCATTTTAAGTCTAGTAAATCGCCTCTGAATGCATTGTACTCGGGAAAACCTGTCAATTTGAGCATGTGTTTAAAGGGTATTATGAAACTTTTTCATCGCCAAGATCCTTGTTATTGTGTCCCAGGGCTTTGGTTTGCTTATTCATGAAGGCCCAATGACATAAAAACGATAATGGATGACCTTGCATTTTCGTCAAAATTTCAACCATGGCCATAGGGACGGGTGAAATAGCTCAAGTGATGTAGTTGGATGTTCCTTCAAATGGCCATAACTTCGTAGCCATGTGTCCTAGCATGATGATTAAGACAGTTTTGGAAAGGTATTGAGGTGTTCTACAAGATCTGTACAAAGGTTAAAAGATCAAATTCATTTTTAGTCTAGTAAATCGCCTCTGAATGCATTATACTCGGGAAAACCTGTCAATTTGAGCATGTGTTTAAAGGGTATTATGAAACTTTTTCATCGCCAAGATCCTTGTTATTGTGTCCCAGGGCTTTGGTTTGCTTATTCATGAAGGCCCAATGACATAAAAACGATAATGGATGACCTTGCATTTTCGTCAAAATTTCAACCATGGCCATAGGGACGGGTGAAATAGCTCAAGTGATGTAGTTGGATGTTCCTTCAAATGGCCATAACTTCGTAGCCATGTGTCCTTGCGTGATGATTAAGACAGTTTTGGAAAGGTATTGAAGTGGTCTACAAGATCTGTACATTGATTGAACGATCAAAGTTACTTTCAGTGTAGTAAATGGCCTCTGAATGCATTGTACTCGGGAAAACCTGTCGATTTGAGCATGTATTTAAAGGGTAAAGTGACCCATTATGAAACTTTTTCATCGCCAAGATCCTTGTTATTGTGTCCCAGGGCTTTGATTTGCTTATTCATGAAGCCCCAATGACATTAAAACGATAATGGATGACCTTGCATTTTCGTCAAAATTTCAACCATGGCCATAGGGACGGGTTAGAAAGCTCAAGTGATGTAGTTGGATGTTCCTTCAAATGGCCATAACTTCGTAGCCATGTGTCCTAGCATGATGATTAAGACAGTTTTGGAAAGGTATTGAAGTGTTCTACAAGATCTGTACATTGATTGAAAGATCAAAGTCACTTTCAGTGTAGTAAATGGCCTCTGAATGCATTGTACTCGGGAAAACCTGTCGATTTGCGCATGTATTTAAAGGGTAAAGTGACTCATTATGAAACTTTTTCATCGCCAAGATCCTTGTTATTGTGTCCCAGGGCTTTGGTTTGCTTATTCATGAAGCCCCAATGACATTAAAACGATAATGGATGACCTTGCATTTTCGTCAAAATTTCAACCATGGCCAAAGGGACGGGTGAAATAGCTCAAGTGATGTAGTTGGATGTTCCTTCAAATGGCCATAACTTCGTAGCCATGTGTCCTAGCGTGATGATTAAGACAGTTTTGGAAAGGTATTGAAGTGGTCTACAAGATCTGTACATTGATTGAACGATCAAAGTCACTTTCAGTGTAGTAAATGGCCTCTGAATGCATTGTACTCGGGAAAACCTGTCGATTTGAGCATGTATTTAAAGGGTAAAGTGACCCATTATGAAACTTTTTCATCGCCAAGATCCTTGTTATTGTGTCCCAGGGCTTTGATTTGCTTATTCATGAAGGCCCAATGACATAAAAACGATAATGGATGACCTTGCATTTTCGTCAAAATTTCAACCATGGCCATAGGGACGGGTGAAAAAGCTCAAGTGATGTAGTTGGATGTTCCTTCAAATGGCCATAACTTCATAGCCATGTGTCCTTGCGTGATGATTAAGACAGTTTTGGAAAGGTATTGAAGTGTTCTAGAAGATCTGTACAAAGGTTAAAAGATCAAATTCATTTTTAGTCTAGTAAATCGCCTCTGAATGCATTGTACTCGGGAAAACCTGTCAATTTGAGCATGTGTTTAAAGGGTATTATGAAACTTTTTCATCGCCAAGATCCTTGTTATTGTGTCCCAGGGCTTTGGTTTGCTTATTCATGAAGCCCCAATGACATAAAAACGATAATGGATGACCTTGCATTTTCGTCAAAATTTCAACCATGGCCATAGGGACGGGTGAAAAAGCTCAAGTGATGTAGTTGGATGTTCCTTCAAATGGCCATAACTTCGTAGCCATGTGTCCTAGCGTGATGATTAAGACAGTTTTGGAAAGGTATTGAAGTGTTCTACAAGATCTGTACATTGATTGAACGATCAAAGTCACTTTCAGTGTAGTAAATGGCCTCTGAATGCATTGTACTCGGGAAAACCTGTCGATTTGAGCATGTATTTAAAGGGTAAAGTGACCCATTATGAAACTTTTTCATCGCCAAGATCCTTGTTATTGTGTCCCAGGGCTTTGATTTGCTTATTCATGAAGGCCCAATGACATAAAAACGATAATGGATGACCTTGCATTTTCGTCAAAATTTCAACCATGGCCATAGGGACGGGTGAAAAAGCTCAAGTGATGTAGTTGGATGTTCCTTCAAATGGCCATAACTTCGTAGCCATGTGCCCTTGCGTGATGATTAAGACAGTTTTGGAAAGGTATTGAAGTGTTCTACAAGATCTGTACATAGGTTTAAAGATCAAATTCATTTTTAGTCTAGTAAATCGCATCTGAATGCATTGTACTCGGGAAAACCTGTCAATTTGAGCATGTGTTTAAAGGGTATTATGAAACTTTTTCATCGCCAAGATCCTTGTTATTGTGTCGCAGGGCTTTGGTTTGCTTATTCATGAAGGCCCAATGACATAAAAACGATAATGGATGACCTTGCATTTTCGTCAAAATTTCAACCATGGCCATAGGGACGGGTGAAATAGCTCAAGTGATGTAGTTGGATGTTCCTTCAAATGGCCATAACTTCGTAGCCATGTGTCCTAGCATGATGATTAAGACAGTTTTGGAAAGGTATTGAAGTGGTCTACAAGATCTGTACAAAGGTTTAAAGATCAAATTCATTTTTAGTCTAGTAAATCGCCTCTGAATGCATTGTACTCGGGAAAACCTGTCAATTTGAGCATGTGTTTAAAGGGTATTATGAAACTTTTTCATCGCCAAGATCCTTGTTATTGTGTCCCAGGGCTTTGGTTTGCTTATTCATGAAGGCCCAGTGACATAAAAACGATAATGGATGACCTTGCATTTTCGTCAAAATTTCAACCATGGCCATAGGGACGGGTGAAATAGCTCAAGTGATGTAGTTGGATGTTCCTTCAAATGGCCATAACTTCGTAGCCATGTGTCCTTGCGTGATGATTAAGACAGTTTTGGAAAGGTATTGAAGTGTTCTAGAAGATCTGTACAAAGGTTAAAAGATCAAATTCATTTTTAGTCTAGTAAATCGCCTCTGAATGCATTGTACTCGGGAAAACCTGTCAATTTGAGCATGTGTTTAAAGGGTATTATGAAACTTTTTCATCGCCAAGATCCTTGTTATTGTGTCCCAGGGCTTTGGTTTGCTTATTCATGAAGGCCCAGTGACATAAAAACGATAATGGATGACCTTGCATTTTCGTCAAAATTTCAACCATGGCCATAGGGACGGGTGAAATAGCTCAAGTGATGTAGTTGGATGTTCCTTCAAATGGCCATAACTTCGTAGCCATGTGTCCTAGCGTGATGATTAAGACAGTTTTGGAAAGGTATTGAAGTGGTCTACAAGATCTGTACATTGATTGAAAGATCAAAGTCACTTTTAGTGTAGTAATTGGCCTCTGAATGCATTGTACTCGGGAAAACCTGTCGATTTGAGCATGTATTTAAAGGGTAAAGTGACCCATTATGAAACTTTTTCATCGCCAAGATCCTTGTTATTGTGTCCCAGGGCTTTGATTTGCTTATTCATGAAGGCCCAATGACATAAAAACGATAATGGATGACTTTGCATTTTCGTCAAAATTTCAACCATGGCCATAGGGACGGGTGAAAAAGCTCAAGTGATGTAGATGGATGTTCCTTCAAATGGCCATAACTTCGTAGCCATGTGTCCTAGCGTGATGATTAAGACAGTTTTGGAAAGGTATTGAAGTGGTCTACAAGATCTGTACATAGGTTTAAAGATCAAATTCACTTTTAGTCTAGTAAATGGCCTCTGAATGCATTGTACTCGGGAAAACCTGTCAATTTGAGCATGTGTTTAAAGGGTATTATGAAACTTTTTCATCGCCAAGATCCTTGTTATTGTGTCCCAGGGCTTTGGTTTGCTTATTCATGAAGGCCCAATGACATAAAAACGATGATGGATGACCTTGCATTTTCGTCAAAATTCCAAACATGGCCATAGGGACGGGTGAAATAGCTCAAGTGATGTAGTTGGATGTTCCTTCAAATGGCCATAACTTCGTAGCCATGTGTCCTAGCATGATGATTAAGACAGTTTTGGAAAGGTATTGAAGTGGTCTACAAGATCTGTACATCGGTTAAAAGATCAAATTCATTTTTAGTCTAGTAAATGGCCTCTGAATGCATTGTACTCGGGAAAACCTGTCAATTTGAGCATGTGTTTAAAGGGTATTATGAAACTTTTTCATCGCCAAGATCCTTGTTATTGTGTCCCAGGGCTTTGGTTTGCTTATTAATGAAGGCTCAATGACATAAAAACGATAATGGATGACCTTGCATTTTCGTCAAAATTTCAACCATGGCCATAGGGACGGGTGAAATAGCTCAAGTGATGTAGTTGGATGTTCCTTCAAATGGCCATAACTTCGTAGCCATGTGTCCTAGCATGATGATTAAGACAGTTTTGGAAAGGTATTGAAGTGTTCTACAAGATCTGTACAAAGGTTAAAAGATCAAATTCATTTTTAGTCTAGTAAATCGCATCTGAATGCATTGTACTCGGGAAAACCTGTCAATTTGAGCATGTGTTTAAAGGGTATTATGAAACTTTTTCATCGCCAAGATCCTTGTTATTGTGTCCCAGGGCTTTGGTTTGCTTATTCATGAAGGCCCAGTGACATAAAAACGATAATGGATGACCTTGCATTTTCGTCAAAATTTCAACCATGGCCATAGGGACGGGTGAAAAAGCTCAAGTGATGTAGTTGGATGTTCCTTCAAATGGCCATAACCTCGTAGCCATGCGTCCTAGCGTGATGATTAAGACAGTTTTGGAAAGGTATTGAAGTGGTCTACAAGATCTGTACATTGATTGAACGATCAAAGTCACTTTCAGTGTAGTAAATGGCCTCTGAATGCATTGTACTCGGGAAAACCTGTCGATTTGAGCATGTATTTAAAGGGTAAAGTGACCCATTATGAAACTTTTTCATCGCCAAGATCCTTGTTATTGTGTCCCAGGGCTTTGATTTGCTTATTCATGAAGGCCCAATGACATAAAAACGATAATGGATGACCTTGCATTTTCGTCAAAATTTCAACCATGGCCATAGGGACGGGTGAAAAAGCTCAAGTGATGTAGTTGGATGTTCCTTCAAATGGCCATAACTTCGTAGCCATGTGTCCTTGCGTGATGATTAAGACAGTTTTGGAAAGGTATTGAAGTGGTCTACAAGATCTGTACAAAGGTTAAAAGATCAAATTCATTTTTAGTCTAGTATATCGCCCCTGAATGCATTGTACTCGGGAAAACCTGTCAATTTGAGCATGTGTTTAAAGGGTATTATGAAACTTTTTCATCGCCAAGATCCTTGTTATTGTGTCCCAGGGCTTTGGTTTGCTTATTCATGAAGGCCCAGTGACATAAAAACGATAATGGATGACCTTGCATTTTCGTCAAAATTTCAACCATGGCCATAGGGACGGGTGAAATAGCTCAAGTGATGAAGTTGGATGTTCCTTCAAATGGCCATAACCTCGTAGCCATGTGTCCTAGCGTGATGATTAAGACAGTTTTGGAAAGGTATTGAAGTGGTCTACAAGATCTGTACATTGATTGAACGATCAAAGTCACTTTCAGTGTAGTAAATGGCCTCTGAATGCATTGTACTCGGGAAAACCTGTCGATTTGAGCATGTATTTAAAGGGTAAAGTGACCCATTATGAAACTTTTTCATCGCCAAGATCCTTGTTATTGTGTCCCAGGGCTTTGATTTGCTTATTCATGAAGGCCCAATGACATAAAAACGATAATGGATGACCTTGCATTTTCGTCAAAATTTCAACCATGGCCATAGGGACGGGTGAAAAAGCTCAAGTGATGTAGTTGGATGTTCCTTCAAATGGCCATAACCTCGTAGCCATGTGTCCTAGCGTGATGATTAAGACAGTTTTGGAAAGGTATTGAAGTGGTCTACAAGATCTGTACATTGATTGGAAGATCAAAGTCACTTTCAGTGTAGTAAATGGCCTCTGAATGCATTGTACTCGGGAAAACCTGTCGATTTGAGCATGTATTTAAAGGGTAAAGTGACCCATTATGAAACTTTTTCATCGCCAAGATCCTTGTTATTGTGTCCCAGGGCTTTGGTTTGCTTATTCATGAAGGCCCAATGACATAAAAACGATAATGGATGACCTTGCATTTTCGTCAAAATTTCAACCATGGCCATAGGGACGGGTGAAAAAGCTCAAGTGATGTAGTTGGATGTTCCTTCAAATGGCCATAACTTCGTAGCCATGTGTCCTTGCGTAATGATTAAGACAGTTTTGGAAAGGTATTGAAGTGTTCTACAAGATCTGTACAAAGGTTAAAAGATCAAAGTCATTTTTAGTCTAGTATATCGCCCCTGAATGCATTGTACTCGGGAAAACCTGTCAATTTGAGCATGTATATAAAGGGTAAAGTGACCCATTATGAAACTTTTTCATCGCCAAGATCCTTGTTATTGTGTCCCAGGGCTTTGATTTGCTTATTCATGAAGGCCCAATGACATTAAAACGATAATGGATGACCTTGCATTTTCGTCAAAATTTCAACCATGGCCAAAGGGACGGGTGAAATAGCTCAAGTGATGTAGTTGGATGTTCCTTCAAATGGCCATAACCTCGTAGCCATGTGTCCTAGCGTGATGATTAAGACAGTTTTGGAAAGGTATTGAAGTGGTCTACAAGATCTGTACATTGATTGGAAGATCAAAGTCACTTTCAGTGTAGTAAATGGCCTCTGAATGCATTGTACTCGGGAAAACCTGTCGATTTGAGCATGTATTTAAAGGGTAAAGTGACCCATTATGAAACTTTTTCATCGCCAAGATCCTTGTTATTGTGTCCCAGGGCTTTGGTTTGCTTATTCATGAAGGCCCAATGACATAAAAACGATAATGGATGACCTTGCATTTTCGTCAAAATTTCAACCATGGCCTTAGGGACGGGTGAAAAAGCTCAAGTGATGTAGTTGGATGTTCCTTCAAATGGCCATAACTTCGTAGCCATGTGCCCTTGCGTGATGATTAAGACAGTTTTGGAAAGGTATTGAAGTGTTCTACAAGATCTGTACAAAGGTTAAAAGATCAAATTCATTTTTAGTCTAGTAAATCGCATCTGAATGCATTGTACTCGGGAAAACCTGTCAATTTGAGCATGTGTTTAAAGGGTATTATGAAACTTTTTCATCGCCAAGATCCTTGTTATTGTGTCCCAGGGCTTTGGTTTGCTTATTCATGAAGGCCCAATGACATAAAAACGATAATGGATGACCTTGCATTTTCGTCAAAATTTCAACCATGGCCATAGGGACGGGTGAAATAGCTCAAGTGATGTAGTTGGATGTTCCTTCAAATGGCCATAACTTCGTAGCCATGTGTCCTTGCGTAATGATTAAGACAGTTTTGGAAAGGTATTGAAGTGTTCTACAAGATCTGTACAAAGGTTAAAAGATCAAAGTCATTTTTAGTCTAGTATATCGCCCCTGAATGCATTGTACTCGGGAAAACCTGTCAATTTGAGCATGTATTTAAAGGGTAAAGTGACCCATTATGAAACTTTTTCATCGCCAAGATCCTTGTTATTGTGTCCCAGGGCTTTGATTTGCTTATTCATGAAGGCCCAATGACATAAAAACGATAATGGATGACCTTGCATTTTCGTCAAAATTTCAACCATGGCCATAGGGACGGGTGAAAAAGCTCAAGTGATGTAGTTGGATGTTCCTTCAAATGGCCATAACTTCGTAGCCATGTGTCCTTGCGTAATGATTAAGACAGTTTTGGAAAGGTATTGAAGTGTTCTACAAGATCTGTACAAAGGTTAAAAGATCAAAGTCATTTTTAGTCTAGTATATCGCCCCTGAATGCATTGTACTCGGGAAAACCTGTCAATTTGAGCATGTATTTAAAGGGTAAAGTGACCCATTATGAAACTTTTTCATCGCCAAGATCCTTGTTATTGTGTCCCAGGGCTTTGATTTGCTTATTCATGAAGGCCCAATGACATTTAAACGATAATGGATGACCTTGCATTTTCGTCAAAATTTCAACCATGGCCATAGCGACGGGTGAAATAGCTCAAGTGATGTAGTTGGATGTTCCTTCAAATGGCCATAACCTCGTAGCCATGTGTCCTAGCGTGATGATTAAGACAGTTTTGGAAAGGTATTGAAGTGGTCTACAAGATCTGTACATTGATTGGAAGATCAAAGTCACTTTCAGTGTAGTAAATGGCCTCTGAATGCATTGTACTCGGGAAAACCTGTCGATTTGAGCATGTATTTAAAGGGTAAAGTGACCCATTATGAAACTTTTTCATCGCCAAGATCCTTGTTATTGTGTCCCAGGGCTTTGGTTTGCTTATTCATGAAGGCCCAGTGACATAAAAACGATAATGGATGACCTTGCATTTTCGTCAAAATTTCAACCATGGCCATAGGGACGGGTGAAAAAGGTCAAGTGATGTAGTTGGATGTTCCTTCAAATGGCCATAACCTCGTAGCCATGTGTCCTAGCGTGATGATTAAGACAGTTTTGGAAAGGTATTGAAGTGGTCTACAAGATCTGTACATTGATTGAAAGATCAAAGTCACTTTCAGTGTAGTAAATGGCCTCTGAATGCATTGTACTCGGGACAACCTGTCGATTTGCGCATGTATTTAAAGGGTAAAGTGACCCATTATGAAACTTTTTCATCGCCAAGATCCTTGTTATTGTGTCCCAGGGCTTTGATTTGCTTATTCATGAAGGCCCAATGACATTAAAACGATAATGGATGACCTTGCATTTTCGTCAAAATTTCAACCATGGCCAAAGGGACGGGTGAAATAGCTCAAGTGATGTAGTTGGATGTTCCTTCAAATGGCCATAACCTCGTAGCCATGTGTCCTAGCGTGATGATTAAGACAGTTTTGGAAAGGTATTGAAGTGGTCTACAAGATCTGTACATTGATTGGAAGATCAAAGTCACTTTCAGTGTAGTAAATGGCCTCTGAATGCATTGTACTCGGGAAAACCTGTCGATTTGAGCATGTATTTAAAGGGTAAAGTGACCCATTATGAAACTTTTTCATCGCCAAGATCCTTGTTATTGTGTCCCAGGGCTTTGATTTGCTTATTCATGAAGGCCCAATGACATAAAAACGATAATGGATGACCTTGCATTTTCGTCAAAATTTCAACCATGGCCATAGGGACGGGTGAAAAAGCTCAAGTGATGTAGTTGGATGTTCCTTCAAATGGCCATAACTTCGTAGCCATGTGTCCTAGCGTGATGATTGAGACAGTTTTGGGAAGGTATTGAAGTGGTCTACAAGATCTGTACATAGGTTTAAAGATCAAATTCATTTTTAGTCTAGTAAATCGCATCTGAATGCATTGTACTCGGGAAAACCTGTCAATTTGAGCATGTGTTTAAAGGGTATTATGAAACTTTTTCATCGCCAAGATCCTTGTTATTGTGTCCCAGGGCTTTGGTTTGCTTATTCATGAAGGCCCAATGACATAAAAACGATAATGGATGACCTTGCATTTTCGTCAAAATTTCAACCATGGCCATAGGGACGGGTGAAATAGCTCAAGTGATGTAGTTGGATGTTCCTTCAAATGGCCATAACTTCGTAGCAATGTGTCCTAGCATGATGATTAAGACAGTTTTGGAAAGGTATTGAAGTGGTCTACAAGATCTGTACAAAGGTTTAAAGATCAAATTCATTTTTAGTCTAGTAAATCGCCTCTGAATGCATTAAACTCGGGAAAACCTGTCAATTTGAGCATGTGTTTAAAGGGTATTATGAAACTTTTTCATCGCCAAGATCCTTGTTATTGTGTCCCAGGGCTTTGGTTTGCTTATTCATGAAGGCCCAATGACATGAAAACGATAATGGATGACCTTGCATTTTCGTCAAAATTTCAACCATGGCCATAGGGACGGGTGAAAAAGCTCAAGTGATGTAGTTGGATGTTCCTTCAAATGGCCATAACTTCGTAGCCATGTGTCCTTGCGTGATGATTAAGACAGTTTTGGAAAGGTATTGAAGTGTTCTACAAGATCTGTACATAGGTTAAAAGATCAAATTCATTTTTAGTCTAGTAAATCGCCTCTGAATGCATTGTACTCGGGAAAACCTGTCAATTTGAGCATGTGTTTAAAGGGTATTATGAAACTTTTTCATCGCCAAGATCCTTGTTATTGTGTCCCAGGGCTTTGGTTTGCTTATTCATGAAGGCCCAGTGACATAAAAACGATAATGGATGACCTTGCATTTTCGTCAAAATTTCAACCATGGCCATAGGGACGGGTGAAATAGCTCAAGTGATGTAGTTGGATGTTCCTTCAAATGGCCATAACTTCGTAGCCATGTGTCCTAGCATGATGATTAAGACAGTTTTGGAAAGGTATTGAAGTGTTCTACAAGATCTGTACATTGATTGAAAGATCAAAGTCACTTTCAGTGTAGTAAATGGCCTCTGAATGCATTGTACTCGGGAAAACCTGTCGATATGAGCATGTATTTAAAGGGTAAAGTGACTCATTATGAAACTTTTTCATCGCCAAGATCCTTGTTATTGTGTCCCAGGGCTTTGGTTTGCTTATTCATGAAGGCCCAGTGACATAAAAACGATAATGGATGACCTTGCATTTTCGTCAAAATTTCAACCATGGCCATAGGGACGGGTGAAATAGCTCAAGTGATGAAGTTGGATGTTCCTTCAAATGGCCATAACCTCGTAGCCATGTGTCCTAGCGTGATGATTAAGACAGTTTTGGAAAGGTATTGAAGTGGTCTACAAGATCTGTACATTGATTGAACGATCAAAGTCACTTTTAGTGTAGTAAATGGCCTCTGAATGCATTGTACTCGGGAAAACCTGTCGATTTGAGCATGTATTTAAAGGGTAAAGTGACCCATTATGAAACTTTTTCATCGCCAAGATCCTTGTTATTGTGTCCCAGGGCTTTGGTTTGCTTATTCATGAAGGCCCAATGACATAAAAACGATAATGGATGACCTTGCATTTTCGTCAAAATTTCAACCATGGCCATAGGGACGGGTGAAATAGCTCAAGTGATGTAGTTGGATGTTCCTTCAAATGGCCATAACTTCGTAGCCATGTGTCCTAGCGTGATGATTAAGACAGTTTTGGAAAGGTATTGAAGTGGTCTACAAGATCTGTACATTGATTGAAAGATCAAAGTCACTTTTAGTGTAGTAATTGGCCTCTGAATGCATTGTACTCGGGAAAACCTGTCGATTTGAGCATGTATTTAAAGGGTAAAGTGACCCATTATGAAACTTTTTCATCGCCAAGATCCTTGTTATTGTGTCCCAGGGCTTTGGTTTGCTTATTCATGAAGGCCCAATGACATAAAAACGATAATGGATGACCTTGCATTTTCGTCAAAATTTCAACCATGGCCATAGGGACGGGTGAAATAGCTCAAGTGATGTAGTTGGATGTTCCTTCAAATGGCCATAACTTCGTAGCCATGTGTCCTAGCGTGATGATTAAGACAGTTTTGGAAAGGTATTGAAGTGGTCTACAAGATCTGTACATTGATTGAAAGATCAAAGTCACTTTTAGTGTAGTAATTGGCCTCTGAATGCATTGTACTCGGGAAAACCTGTCGATTTGAGCATGTATTTAAAGGGTAAAGTGACCCATTATGAAACTTTTTCATCGCCAAGATCCTTGTTATTGTGTCCCAGGGCTTTGATTTGCTTATTCATGAAGGCCCAATGACATAAAAACGATAATGGATGACCTTGCATTTTCGTCAAAATTCCAACCATGGCCATAGGGACGGGTGAAATAGCTCAAGTGATGTAGTTGGATGTTCCTTCAAATGGCCATAACTTCGTAGCCATGTGTCCTAGCGTGATGATTAAGACAGTTTTGGAAAGGTATTGAAGTGGTCTACAAGATCTGTACATTGATTGAACGATCAAAGTCACTTCCAGTGTAGTAAATGGCCTCTGAATGCATTGTACTCGGGAAAACCTGTCGATTTGAGCATGTATTTAAAGGGTAAAGTGACCCATTATGAAACTTTTTCATCGCCAAGATCCTTGTTATTGTGTCCCAGGGCTTTAATTTGCTTATTCATGAAGGCCCAATGACATAAAAACGATAATGGATGACTTTGCATTTTCGTCAAAATTTCAACCATGGCCATAGGGACGGGTGAAAAAGCTCAAGTGATGTAGTTGGATGTTCCTTCAAATGGCCATAACTTCGTAGCCATGTGTCCTAGCGTGATGATTAAGACAGTTTTGGAAAGGTATTGAAGTGGTCTACAAGATCTGTACATAGGTTTAAAGATCAAATTCACTTTTAGTCTAGTAAATGGCCTCTGAATGCATTGTACTCGGGAAAACCTGTAAATTTGAGCATGTGTTTAAAGGGTATTATGAAACTTTTTCATCGCCAAGATCCTTGTTATTGTGTCCCAGGGCTTTGGTTTGCTTATTCATGAAGGCGCAATGACATAAAAACGATAATGGATGACCTTGCATTTTCGTCAAAATTTCAACCATGGCCATAGGGACGGGTGAAATAGCTCAAGTGATGTAGTTGGATGTTCCTTCAAATGGCCATAACTTCGTAGCCATGTGTCCTAGCGTGATGATTAAGACAGTTTTGGAAAGGTATTGAAGTGGTCTACAAGATCTGTACAAAGGTTAAAAGATCCAATTCATTTTTAGTCTAGTAAATCGCCTCTGAATGCATTGTACTCGGGAAAACCTGTCGATTTGAGCATGTATTTAAAGGGTAAAGTGACCCATTATGAAACTTTTTCATCGCCAAGATCCTTGTTATTGTGTCCCAGGGCTTTGATTTGCTTATTCATGAAGGCCCAATGACATAAAAACGATAATGGATGACCTTGCATTTTCGTCAAAATTTCAACCATGGCCATAGGGACGGGTTAGAAAGCTCAAGTGATGTAGTTGGATGTTCCTTCAAATGGCCATAACTTCGTAGCCATGTGTCCTAGCATGATGATTAAGACAGTTTTGGAAAGGTATTGAAGTGTTCTACAAGATCTGCACAAAGGTTAAAAGATCAAATTCATTTTTAGTCTAGTAAATCGCCTCTGAATGCATTGTACTCGGGAAAACCTGTCGATTTGAGCATGTATTTAAAGGGTAAAGTGACCCATTATGAAACTTTTTCATCGCCAAGATCCTTGTTATTGTGTCCCAGGGCTTTGATTTGCTTATTCATGAAGGCCCAATGGCATAAAAACGATAATGGATGACCTTGCATTTTCGTCAAAATTTCAACCATGGCCATAGGGACGGGTGAAAAAGCTCAAGTGATGTAGTTGGATGTTCCTTCAAATGGCCATAACTTCATAGCCATGTGTCCTTGCGTGATGATTAAGACAGTTTTGGAAAGGTATTGAAGTGTTCTACAAGATCTGTACAAAGGTTAAAAGAACAAATTCATTTTTAGTCTAGTAAATCGCCTCTGAATGCATTGTACTCGGGAAAACCTGTCAATTTGAGCATGTGTTTAAAGGGTATTATGAAACTTTTTCATCGCCAAGATCCTTGTTATTGTGTCCCAGGGCTTTGGTTTGCTTATTCATGAAGGCCCAATGACATAAAAACGATAATGGATGACCTTGCATTTTCGTCAAAATTTCAACCATGGCCATAGGGACGGGTGAAAAAGCTCAAGTGATGTAGTTGGATGTTCCTTCAAATGGCCATAACTTCATAGCCATGTGTCCTTGCGTGATGATTAAGACAGTTTTGGAAAGGTATTGAAGTGTTCTACAAGATCTGTACAAAGCTTAAAAGATCAAATTCATTTTTAGTCTAGTAAATCGCCTCTGAATGCATTGTACTCGGGAAAACCTGTCAATTTGAGCATGTGTTTAAAGGGTATTATGAAACTTTTTCATCGCCAAGATCCTTGTTATTGTGTCCCAGGGCTTTGATTTGCTTATTCATGAAGGCCCAATGGCATAAAAACGATAATGGATGACCTTGCATTTTCGTCAAAATTTCAACCATGGCCATAGGGACGGGTGAAAAAGCTCAAGTGATGTAGTTGGATGTTCCTTCAAATGGCCATAACTTCATAGCCATGTGTCCTTGCGTGATGATTAAGACAGTTTTGGAAAGGTATTGAAGTGTTCTACAAGATCTGTACAAAGCTTAAAAGATCAAATTCATTTTTAGTCTAGTAAATCGCCTCTGAATGCATTGTACTCGGGAAAACCTGTCAATTTGAGCATGTGTTTAAAGGGTATTATGAAACTTTTTCATCGCCAAGATCCTTGTTATTGTGTCCCAGGGCTTTGGTTTGCTTATTCATGAAGGCCCAATGACATAAAAACGATAATGGATGACCTTGCATTTTCGTCAAAATTTCAACCATGGCCATAGGGACGGGTGAAAAAGCTCAAGTGATGTAGTTGGATGTTCCTTCAAATGGCCATAACTTCGTAGCCATGTGTCCTTGCGTGATGATTAAGACAGTTTTGGAAAGGTATTGAAGTGTTCTACAAGATCTGTACAAAGGTTAAAAGAACAAATTCATTTTTAGTCTAGTAAATCGCCTCTGAATGCATTGTACTCGGGAAAACCTGTCAATTTGAGCATGTGTTTAAAGGGTATTATGAAACTTTTTCATCGCCAAGATCCTTGTTATTGTGTCCCAGGGCTTTGATTTGCTTATTCATGAAGGCCCAATGACATAAAAACGATAATGGATGACCTTGCATTTTCGTCAAAATTTCAACCATGGCCATAGGGACGGGTGAAAAAGCTCAAGTGATGTAGTTGGATGTTCCTTCAAATGGCCATAACTTCGTAGCCATGTGTCCTTGCGTAATGATTAAGACAGTTTTGGAAAGGTATTGAAGTGTTCTACAAGATCTGTAAAAAGGTTAAAAGATCAAATTCATTTTTACTCTAGTAAATCGCCTCTGAATGCATTGTACTCGGGAAAACCTGTCAATTTGAGCATGTGTTTAAAGGGTATTATGAAACTTTTTCATCGCCAAGATCCTTGTTATTGTGTCCCAGGGCTTTGGTTTGCTTATTCATGAAGGCCCAATGACATAAAAACGATAATGGATGACCTTGCATTTTCGTCAAAATTTCAACCATGGCCATAGGGACGGGTGAAAAAGCTCAAGTGATGTAGTTGGATGTTCCTTCAAATGGCCATAACTTCGTAGCCATGTGTCCTTGCGTGATGATTAAGACAGTTTTGGAAAGGTATTGAAGTGGTCTACAAGATATGTACATAGGTTTAAAGATCAAATTCACTTTTAGTCTAGTAAATGGCCTCTGAATGCATTGTACTCGGGAAAACCTGTCAATTTGAGCATGTGTTTAAAGGGTATTATGAAACTGTTTCATCGCCAAGATCCTTGTTATTGTGTCCCAGGGCTTTGGTTTGCTTATTCATGAAGGCTCAATGACATAAAAACGATAATGGATGACCTTGCATTTTCGTCAAAATTTCAACCATGGCCATAGGGACGGGTGAAATAGCTCAAGTGATGAAGTTGGATGTTCCTTCAAATGGCCATAACCTCGTAGCCATGTGTCCTAGCGTGATGATTAAGACAGTTTTGGAAAGGTATTGAAGTGGTCTACAAGATCTGTACATTGATTGAACGATCAAAGTCACTTTCAGTGTAGTAAATGGCCTCTGAATGCATTGTACTCGGGAAAACCTGTCGATTTGAGCATGTATTTAAAGGGTAAAGTGACCCATTATGAAACTTTTTCATCGCCAAGATCCTTGTTATTGTGTCCCAGGGCTTTGGTTTGCTTATTCATGAAGGCCCAATGACATAAAAACGATAATGGATGACCTTGCATTTTCGTCAAAATTTCAACCATGGCCATAGGGACGGGTGAAATAGCTCAAGTGATGTAGTTGGATGTTCCTTCAAATGGCCATAACTTCGTAGCCATGTGTCCTAGCGTGATGATTAAGACAGTTTTGGAAAGGTATTGAAGTGGTCTACAAGATCTGTACATTGATTGAAAGATCAAAGTCACTTTTAGTGTAGTAATTGGCCTCTGAATGCATTGTACTCGGGAAAACCTGTCGATTTGAGCATGTATTTAAAGGGTAAAGTGACCCATTATGAAACTTTTTCATCGCCAAGATCCTTGTTATTGTGTCCCAGGGCTTTGGTTTGCTTATTCATGAAGGCCCAATGACATAAAAACGATAATGGATGACCTTGCATTTTCGTCAAAATTTCAACCATGGCCATAGGGACGGGTGAAATAGCTCAAGTGATGTAGTTGGATGTTCCTTCAAATGGCCATAACTTCGTAGCCATGTGTCCTAGCGTGATGATTAAGACAGTTTTGGAAAGGTATTGAAGTGGTCTACAAGATCTGTACATTGATTGAAAGATCAAAGTCACTTTTAGTGTAGTAATTGGCCTCTGAATGCATTGTACTCGGGAAAACCTGTCGATTTGAGCATGTATTTAAAGGGTAAAGTGACCCATTATGAAACTTTTTCATCGCCAAGATCCTTGTTATTGTGTCCCAGGGCTTTGATTTGCTTATTCATGAAGGCCCAATGACATAAAAACGATAATGGATGACCTTGCATTTTCGTCAAAATTCCAACCATGGCCATAGGGACGGGTGAAATAGCTCAAGTGATGTAGTTGGATGTTCCTTCAAATGGCCATAACTTCGTAGCCATGTGTCCTAGCGTGATGATTAAGACAGTTTTGGAAAGGTATTGAAGTGGTCTACAAGATCTGTACATTGATTGAACGATCAAAGTCACTTCCAGTGTAGTAAATGGCCTCTGAATGCATTGTACTCGGGAAAACCTGTCGATTTGAGCATGTATTTAAAGGGTAAAGTGACCCATTATGAAACTTTTTCATCGCCAAGATCCTTGTTATTGTGTCCCAGGGCTTTGATTTGCTTATTCATGAAGGCCCAATGACATAAAAACGATAATGGATGACTTTGCATTTTCGTCAAAATTTCAACCATGGCCATAGGGACGGGTGAAAAAGCTCAAGTGATGTAGTTGGATGTTCCTTCAAATGGCCATAACTTCGTAGCCATGTGTCCTAGCATGATGATTAAGACAGTTTTGGAAAGGTATTGAAGTGTTCTACAAGATCTGTACAAAGGTTAAAAGATCAAATTCATTTTTAGTCTAGTAAATCGCCTCTGAATGCATTGTACTCGGGAAAACCTGTCGATTTGAGCATGTATTTAAAGGGTAAAGTGACCCATTATGAAACTTTTTCATCGCCAAGATCCTTGTTATTGTGTCCCAGGGCTTTGATTTGCTTATTCATGAAGGCCCAATGGCATAAAAACGATAATGGATGACCTTGCATTTTCGTCAAAATTTCAACCATGGCCATAGGGACGGGTGAAAAAGCTCAAGTGATGTAGTTGGATGTTCCTTCAAATGGCCATAACTTCATAGCCATGTGTCCTTGCGTGATGATTAAGACAGTTTTGGAAAGGTATTGAAGTGTTCTACAAGATCTGTACAAAGCTTAAAAGATCAAATTCATTTTTAGTCTAGTAAATCGCCTCTGAATGCATTGTACTCGGGAAAACCTGTCAATTTGAGCATGTGTTTAAAGGGTATTATGAAACTTTTTCATCGCCAAGATCCTTGTTATTGTGTCCCAGGGCTTTGGTTTGCTTATTCATGAAGGCCCAATGACATAAAAACGATAATGGATGACCTTGCATTTTCGTCAAAATTTCAACCATGGCCATAGGGACGGGTGAAAAAGCTCAAGTGATGTAGTTGGATGTTCCTTCAAATGGCCATAACTTCATAGCCATGTGTCCTTGCGTGATGATTAAGACAGTTTTGGAAAGGTATTGAAGTGTTCTACAAGATCTGTACAAAGGTTAAAAGAACAAATTCATTTTTAGTCTAGTAAATCGCCTCTGAATGCATTGTACTCGGGAAAACCTGTCAATTTGAGCATGTGTTTAAAGGGTATTATGAAACTTTTTCATCGCCAAGATCCTTGTTATTGTGTCCCAGGGCTTTGGTTTGCTTATTCATGAAGGCCCAATGACATAAAAACGATAATGGATGACCTTGCATTTTCGTCAAAATTTCAACCATGGCCATAGGGACGGGTGAAAAAGCTCAAGTGATGTAGTTGGATGTTCCTTCAAATGGCCATAACTTCGTAGCCATGTGTCCTTGCGTAATGATTAAGACAGTTTTGGAAAGGTATTGAAGTGTTCTACAAGATCTGTAAAAAGGTTAAAAGATCAAATTCATTTTTACTCTAGTAAATCGCCTCTGAATGCATTGTACTCGGGAAAACCTGTCAATTTGAGCATGTGTTTAAAGGGTATTATGAAACTTTTTCATCGCCAAGATCCTTGTTATTGTGTCCCAGGGCTTTGGTTTGCTTATTCATGAAGGCCCAATGACATAAAAACGATAATGGATGACCTTGCATTTTCGTCAAAATTTCAACCATGGCCATAGGGACGGGTGAAAAAGCTCAAGTGATGTAGTTGGATGTTCCTTCAAATGGCCATAACTTCGTAGCCATGTGTCCTTGCGTGATGATTAAGACAGTTTTGGAAAGGTATTGAAGTGGTCTACAAGATATGTACATAGGTTTAAAGATCAAATTCACTTTTAGTCTAGTAAATGGCCTCTGAATGCATTGTACTCGGGAAAACCTGTCAATTTGAGCATGTGTTTAAAGGGTATTATGAAACTGTTTCATCGCCAAGATCCTTGTTATTGTGTCCCAGGGCTTTGGTTTGCTTATTCATGAAGGCTCAATGACATAAAAACGATAATGGATGACCTTGCATTTTCGTCAAAATTTCAACCATGGCCATAGGGACGGGTGAAATAGCTCAAGTGATGTAGTTGGATGTTCCTTCAAATGGCCATAACTTCGTAGCCATGTGTCCTTGCGTGATGATTAAGACAGTTTTGGAAAGGTATTGAAGTGTTCTACAAGATCTGTACAAAGGTTAAAAGATCAAATTCATTTTTAGTCTAGTAAATCGCCTCTGAATGCATTGTACTCGGGAAAACCTGTCAATTTGAGCATGTGTTTAAAGGGTATTATGAAACTTTTTCATCGCCAAGATCCTTGTTATTGTGTCCCAGGGCTTTGGTTTGCTTATTCATGAAGGCCCAGTGACATAAAAACGATAATGGATGACCTTGCATTTTCGTCAAAATTTCAACCATGGCCATAGGGACGGGTGAAATAGCTCAAGTGATGTAGTTGGATGTTCCTTCAAATGGCCATAACTTCGTAGCCATGTGTCCTAGCATGATGATTAAGACAGTTTTGGAAAGGTATTGAAGTGTTCTACAAGATCTGTACAAAGCTTAAAAGATCAAATTCAGTTTTAGTCTAGTAAATCGCCTCTGAATGCATTGTACTCGGGAAAACCTGTCAATTTGAGCATGTGTTTAAAGGGTATTATGAAACTTTTTCATCGCCAAGATCCTTGTTATTGTGTCCCAGGGCTTTGATTTGCTTATTCATGAAGGCCCAATGACATAAAAACGATAATGGATGACCTTGCATTTTCGTCAAAATTTCAACCATGGCCATAGGGACGGGTTAGAAAGCTCAAGTGATGTAGTTGGATGTTCCTTCAAATGGCCATAACTTCGTAGCCATGTGTCCTTGCGTGATGATTAAGACAGTTTTGGAAAAGTATTGAAGTGTTCTACAAGATCTGTACAAAGGTTAAAAGATCAAATTCATTTTTACTCTAGTAAATCGCCTCTGAATGCATTGTACTCGGGAAAACCTGTCAATTTGAGCATGTGTTTAAAGGGTATTATGAAACTTTTTCATCGCCAAGATCCTTGTTATTGTGTCCCAGGGCTTTGGTTTGCTTATTCATGAAGGCCCAATGACATAAAAACGATAATGGATGACCTTGCATTTTCGTCAAAATTTCAACCATGGCCATAGGGACGGGTGAAAAAGCTCAAGTGATGTAGTTGGATGTTCCTTCAAATGGCCATAACTTCGTAGCCATGTGTCCTAGCATGATGATTAAGACAGTTTTGGAAAGGTATTGAAGTGTTCTACAAGATCTGTACAAAGCTTAAAAGATCAAATTCAGTTTTAGTCTAGTAAATCGCCTCTGAATGCATTGTACTCGGGAAAACCTGTCAATTTGAGCATGTGTTTAAAGGGTATTATGAAACTTTTTCATCGCCAAGATCCTTGTTATTGTGTCCCAGGGCTTTGGTTTGCTTATTCATGAAGGCCCAGTGACATAAAAACGATAATGGATGACCTTGCATTTTCGTCAAAATTTCAACCATGGCCATAGGGACGGGTGAAATAGCTCAAGTGATGTAGTTGGATGTTCCTTCAAATGGCCATAACTTCGTAGCCATGTGTCCTAGCATGATGATTAAGACAGTTTTGGAAAGGTATTGAAGTGTTCTACAAGATCTGTACAAAGCTTAAAAGATCAAATTCAGTTTTAGTCTAGTAAATCGCCTCTGAATGCATTGTACTCGGGAAAACCTGTCAATTTGAGCATGTGTTTAAAGGGTATTATGAAACTTTTTCATCGCCAAGATCCTTGTTATTGTGTCCCAGGGCTTTGATTTGCTTATTCATGAAGGCCCAATGACATAAAAACGATAATGGATGACCTTGCATTTTCGTCAAAATTTCAACCATGGCCATAGGGACGGGTTAGAAAGCTCAAGTGATGTAGTTGGATGTTCCTTCAAATGGCCATAACTTCGTAGCCATGTGTCCTTGCGTGATGATTAAGACAGTTTTGGAAAAGTATTGAAGTGTTCTACAAGATCTGTACAAAGGTTAAAAGATCAAATTCATTTTTACTCTAGTAAATCGCCTCTGAATGCATTGTACTCGGGAAAACCTGTCAATTTGAGCATGTGTTTAAAGGGTATTATGAAACTTTTTCATCGCCAAGATCCTTGTTATTGTGTCCCAGGGCTTTGGTTTGCTTATTCATGAAGGCCCAATGACATAAAAACGATAATGGATGACCTTGCATTTTCGTCAAAATTTCAACCATGGCCATAGGGACGGGTGAAATAGCTCAAGTGATGTAGTTGGATGTTCCTTCAAATGGCCATAACTTCGTAGCCATGTGTCCTAGCGTGATGATTAAGACAGTTTTGGAAAGGTATTGAAGTGTTCTACAAGATCTGTACAAAGGTTAAAAGATCAAATTCATTTTTAGTCTAGTAAATCGCCTCTGAATGCATTGTACTCGGGAAAACCTGTCAATTTGAGCATGTGTTTAAAGGGTATTATGAAACTTTTTCATCGCCAAGATCCTTGTTATTGTGTCCCAGGGCTTTGATTTGCTTATTCATGAAGGCCCAATGACATAAAAACGATAATGGATGACCTTGCATTTTCGTCAAAATTTCAACCATGGCCATAGGGACGGGTGAAAAAGCTCAAGTGATGTAGTTGGATGTTCCTTCAAATGGCCATAACTTCGTAGCCATGTGTCCTAGCATGATGATTAAGACAGTTTTGGAAAGGTATTGAAGTGTTCTACAAGATCTGTACAAAGCTTAAAAGATCAAATTCAGTTTTAGTCTAGTAAATCGCCTCTGAATGCATTGTACTCGGGAAAACCTGTCAATTTGAGCATGTGTTTAAAGGGTATTATGAAACTTTTTCATCGCCAAGATCCTTGTTATTGTGTCCCAGGGCTTTGGTTTGCTTATTCATGAAGGCCCAATGACATAAAAACGATAATGGATGACCTTGCATTTTCGTCAAAATTTCAACCATGGCCATAGGGACGGGTTAGAAAGCTCAAGTGATGTAGTTGGATGTTCCTTCAAATGGCCATAACTTCGTAGCCATGTGTCCTTGCGTGATGATTAAGACAGTTTTGGAAAAGTATTGAAGTGTTCTACAAGATCTGTACAAAGGTTAAAAGATCAAATTCATTTTTACTCTAGTAAATCGCCTCTGAATGCATTGTACTCGGGAAAACCTGTCAATTTGAGCATGTGTTTAAAGGGTATTATGAAACTTTTTCATCGCCAAGATCCTTGTTATTGTGTCCCAGGGCTTTGGTTTGCTTATTCATGAAGGCCCAATGACATAAAAACGATAATGGATGACCTTGCATTTTCGTCAAAATTTCAACCATGGCCATAGGGACGGGTGAAAAAGCTCAAGTGATGTAGTTGGATGTTCCTTCAAATGGCCATAGCTTCGTAGCCATGTGTCCTTGCGTGATGATTGAGACAGTTTTGGAAAGGTATTGAAGTGGTCTACAAGATCTGTACATAGGTTTAAAGATCAAATTCACTTTTAGTCTAGTAAATGGCCTCTGAATGCATTGTACTCGGGAAAACCTGTCAATTTGAGCATGTGTTTAAAGGGTATTATGAAACTTTTTCATCGCCAAGATCCTTGTTATTGTGTCCCAGGGCTTTGATTTGCTTATTCATGAAGGCCCAATGACATAAAAACGATAATGGATGACCTTGCATTTTCGTCAAAATTTCAACCATGGCCATAGGGACGGGTGAAAAAGCTCAAGTGATGTAGTTGGATGTTCCTTCAAATGGCCATAACTTCGTAGCCATGTGTCCTAGCATGATGATTAAGACAGTTTTGGAAAGGTATTGAAGTGTTCTAGAAGATCTGTACAAAGGTTGAAAGATCCAATTCATTTTTAGTCTAGTAAATCGCCTCTGAATGCATTGTACTCGGGAAAACCTGTCAATTTGAGCATGTGTTTAAAGGGTATTATGAAACTTTTTCATCGCCAAGATCCTTGTTATTGTGTCCCAGGGCTTTGGTTTGCTTATTCATGAAGGCTCAATGACATAAAAACGATAATGGATGACTTTGCATTTTCGTCAAAATTTCAACCATGGCCATAGGGACGGGTGAAAAAGCTCAAGTGATGTAGTTGGATGTTCCTTCAAATGGCCATAACTTCGTAGCCATGTATCCTAGCATGATGATTAAGACAGTTTTGGAAAGGTATTGAAGTGTTCTAGAAGATCTGTACAAAGGTTAAAAGATCCAATTCATTTTTAGTCTAGTAAATCGCCTCTGAATGCATTGTACTCGGGAAAACCTGTCAATTTGAGCATGTGTTTAAAGGGTATTATGAAACTTTTTCATCGCCAAGATCCTTGTTATTGTGTCCCAGGGCTTTGATCTGCTTATTCATGAAGGCCCAATGACATAAAAACGATAATGGATGACCTTGCATTTTCGTCAAAATTTCAACCATGGCCATAGGGACGGGTGAAAAAGCTCAAGTGATGTAGTTGGATGTTCCTTCAAATGGCCATAACTTCGTAGCCATGTGTCCTTGCGTGATGATTAAGACAGTTTTGGAAAGGTATTGAAGTGTTCTACAAGATCTGTACAAAGGTTAAAAGATCAAATTCATTTTTAGTCTAGTAAATCGCCTATGAATGCATTATACTCGGGAAAACCTGTCAATTTGAGCATGTGTTTAAAGGGTATTATGAAACTTTTTCATCGCCAAGATCCTTGTTATTGTGTCCCAGGGCTTTGGTTTGCTTATTCATGAAGGCCCAATGACATAAAAACGATAAGGGATGACTTTGCATTTTCGTCAAAATTTCAACCATGGCCATAGGGACGGGTGAAAAAGCTCAAGTGATGTAGTTGGATGTTCCTTCAAATGGCCATAACTTCGTAGCCATGTGTCCTTGCGTGATGATTAAGACAGTTTTGGAAAGGTATTGAAGTGGTCTACAAGATCTGTACAAAGGTTAAAAGATCAAATTCATTTTTAGTCTAGTAAATCGCCTATGAATGCATTATACTCGGGAAAACCTGTCAATTTGAGCATGTGTTTAAAGGGTATTATGAAACTTTTTCATCGCCAAGATCCTTGTTATTGTGTCCCAGGGCTTTGATTTGCTTATTCATGAAGGCCCAATGACATAAAAACGATAATGGATGACCTTGCATTTTCGTCAAAATTTCAACCATGGCCATAGGGACGGGTGAAAAAGCTCAAGTGATGTAGTTGGATGTTCCTTCAAATGGCCATAACTTCGTAGCCATGTGTCCTTGCGTGATGATTAAGACAGTTTTGGAAAGGTATTGAAGTGGTCTACAAGATCTGTACATAGTTTTAAAGATCAAATTCACTTTTAGTCTAGTAAATGGCCTCTGAATGCATTGTACTCGGGAAAACCTGTCAATTTGAGCATGTGTTTAAAGGGTATTATGAAACTTTTTCATCGCCAAGATCCTTGTTATTGTGTCCCAGGGCTTTGGTTTGCTTATTCATGAAGGCCCAATGACATAAAAACGATAATGGATGACCTTGCATTTTCGTCAAAATTCCAACCATGGCCATAGGGACGGGTGAAATAGCTCAAGTGATGTAGTTGGATGTTCCTTCAAATGGCCATAACTTCGTAGCCATGTGTCCTAGCATGATGATTAAGACAGTTTTGGAAAGGTATTGAAGTGTTCTAGAAGATCTGTACAAAGGTTGAAAGATCCAATTCATTTTTAGTCTAGTAAATCGCCTCTGAATGCATTGTACTCGGGAAAACCTGTCAATTTGAGCATGTGTTTAAAGGGTATTATGAAACTTTTTCATCGCCAAGATCCTTGTTATTGTGTCCCAGGGCTTTGGTTTGCTTATTCATGAAGGCTCAATGACATAAAAACGATAATGGATGACTTTGCATTTTCGTCAAAATTTCAACCATGGCCATAGGGACGGGTGAAAAAGCTCAAGTGATGTAGTTGGATGTTCCTTCAAATGGCCATAACTTCGTAGCCATGTATCCTAGCATGATGATTAAGACAGTTTTGGAAAGGTATTGAAGTGTTCTAGAAGATCTGTACAAAGGTTAAAAGATCCAATTCATTTTTAGTCTAGTAAATCGCCTCTGAATGCATTGTACTCGGGAAAACCTGTCAATTTGAGCATGTGTTTAAAGGGTATTATGAAACTTTTTCATCGCCAAGATCCTTGTTATTGTGTCCCAGGGCTTTGATCTGCTTATTCATGAAGGCCCAATGACATAAAAACGATAATGGATGACCTTGCATTTTCGTCAAAATTTCAACCATGGCCATAGGGACGGGTGAAAAAGCTCAAGTGATGTAGTTGGATGTTCCTTCAAATGGCCATAACTTCGTAGCCATGTGTCCTTGCGTGATGATTAAGACAGTTTTGGAAAGGTATTGAAGTGTTCTACAAGATCTGTACAAAGGTTAAAAGATCAAATTCATTTTTAGTCTAGTAAATCGCCTATGAATGCATTATACTCGGGAAAACCTGTCAATTTGAGCATGTGTTTAAAGGGTATTATGAAACTTTTTCATCGCCAAGATCCTTGTTATTGTGTCCCAGGGCTTTGGTTTGCTTATTCATGAAGGCCCAATGACATAAAAACGATAAGGGATGACTTTGCATTTTCGTCAAAATTTCAACCATGGCCATAGGGACGGGTGAAAAAGCTCAAGTGATGTAGTTGGATGTTCCTTCAAATGGCCATAACTTCGTAGCCATGTGTCCTTGCGTGATGATTAAGACAGTTTTGGAAAGGTATTGAAGTGTTCTACAAGATCTGTACAAAGGTTAAAAGATCAAATTCATTTTTAGTCTAGTAAATCGCCTATGAATGCATTATACTCGGGAAAACCTGTCAATTTGAGCATGTGTTTAAAGGGTATTATGAAACTTTTTCATCGCCAAGATCCTTGTTATTGTGTCCCAGGGCTTTGGTTTGCTTATTCATGAAGGCCCAATGACATAAAAACGATAAGGGATGACTTTGCATTTTCGTCAAAATTTCAACCATGGCCATAGGGACGGGTGAAAAAGCTCAAGTGATGTAGTTGGATGTTCCTTCAAATGGCCATAACTTCGTAGCCATGTGTCCTTGCGTGATGATTAAGACAGTTTTGGAAAGGTATTGAAGTGTTCTACAAGATCTGTACAAAGGTTAAAAGATCAAATTCATTTTTACTCTAGTAAATCGCCTCTGAATGCATTGTACTCGGGAAAACCTGTCAATTTGAGCATGTGTTTAAAGGGTATTATGAAACTTTTTCATCGCCAAGATCCTTGTTATTGTGTCCCAGGGCTTTGGTTTGCTTATTCATGAAGGCCCAGTGACATAAAAACGATAATGGATGACCTTGCATTTTCGTCAAAATTTCAACCATGGCCATAGGGACGGGTGAAATAGCTCAAGTGATGAAGTTGGATGTTCCTTCAAATGGCCATAACCTCGTAGCCATGTGTCCTAGCGTGATGATTAAGACAGTTTTGGAAAGGTATTGAAGTGGTCTACAAGATCTGTACAAAGGTTAAAAGATCAAATTCACTTTTAGTCTAGTAAATGGCCTCTGAATGCATTGTACTCGGGAAAACCTGTCAATTTGAGCATGTGTTTAAAGGGTATTATGAAACTTTTTCATCGCCAAGATCCTTGTTATTGTGTCCCAGGGCTTTGATTTGCTTATTCATGAAGGCCCAATGACATAAAAACGATAATGGATGACCTTGCATTTTCGTCAAAATTTCAACCATGGCCATAGGGACGGGTGAAAAAGCTCAAGTGATGTAGTTGGATGTTCCTTCAAATGGCCATAACTTCGTAGCCATGTGTCCTAGCGTGATGATTGAGACAGTTTTGGAAAGGTATTGAAGTGGTCTACAAGATCTGTACATAGTTTTAAAGATCAAATTCACTTTTAGTCTAGTAAATGGCCTCTGAATGCATTGTACTCGGGAAAACCTGTCAATTTGAGCATGTGTTTAAAGGGTATTATGAAACTTTTTCATCGCCAAGATCCTTGTTATTGTGTCCCAGGGCTTTGGTTTGCTTATTCATGAAGGCTCAATGACATAAAAACGATAATGGATGACTTTGCATTTTCGTCAAAATTTCAACCATGGCCATAGGGACGGGTTAGAAAGCTCAAGTGATGTAGTTGGATGTTCCTTCAAATGGCCATAACTTCGTAGCCATGTATCCTAGCATGATGATTAAGACAGTTTTGGAAAGGTATTGAAGTGTTCTAGAAGATCTGTACAAAGGTTAAAAGATCCAATTCATTTTTAGTCTAGTAAATCGCCTCTGAATGCATTGTACTCGGGAAAACCTGTCAATTTGAGCATGTGTTTAAAGGGTATTATGAAACTTTTTCATCGCCAAGATCCTTGTTATTGTGTCCCAGGGCTTTGGTTTGCTTATTCATGAAGGCCCAATGACATAAAAACGATAAGGGATGACTTTGCATTTTCGTCAAAATTTCAACCATGGCCATAGGGACGGGTGAAAAAGCTCAAGTGATGTAGTTGGATGTTCCTTCAAATGGCCATAACTTCGTAGCCATGTGTCCTTGCGTGATGATTAAGACAGTTTTGGAAAGGTATTGAAGTGTTCTACAAGATCTGTACAAAGGTTAAAAGATCAAATTCATTTTTAGTCTAGAAGATCGCCTCTGAATGCATTGTACTCGGGAAAACCTGTCAATTTGAGCATGTGTTTAAAGGGTATTATGAAACTTTTTCATCGCCAAGATCCTTGTTATTGTGTCACAGGGCTTTGGTTTGCTTATTCATGAAGGCCCAGTGACATAAAAACGATAATGGATGACCTTGCATTTTCGTCAAAATTTCAACCATGGCCATAGGGACGGGTGAAATAGCTCAAGTGATGAAGTTGGATGTTCCTTCAAATGGCCATAACCTCGTAGCCATGTGTCCTAGCGTGATGATTAAGACAGTTTTGGAAAGGTATTGAAGTGGTCTACAAGATCTGTACATTGATTGAACGATCAAAGTCACTTTCAGTGTAGTAAATGGCCTCTGAATGCATTGTACTCGGGAAAACCTGTCGATTTGAGCATGTATTTAAAGGGTAAAGTGACCCATTATGAAACTTTTTCATCGCCAAGATCCTTGTTATTGTGTCCCAGGGCTTTGATTTGCTTATTCATGAAGGCCCAATGACATCAAAACGATAATGGATGACCTTGCATTTTCGTCAAAATTTCAACCATGGCCATAGGGACGGGTGAAAAAGCTCAAGTGATGTAGTTGGATGTTCCTTCAAATGGCCATAACTTCATAGCCATGTGTCCTTGCGTGATGATTAAGACAGTTTTGGAAAGGTATTGAAGTGTTCTACAAGATCTGTACAAAGGTTAAAAGATCAAATTCATTTTTAGTGTAGTAAATGGCCTCTGAATGCATTGTACTCGGGAAAACCTGTCGATTTGAGCATGTGTTTAAAGGGTAATATGAACCATTATGAAACTTTTTCATCGCCAAGATCCTTGTTATTGTGTCCCAGGGCTTTGGTTTGCTTATTCATGAAGGCCCAGTGACATAAAAACGATAATGGATGACCTTGCATTTTCGTCAAAATTTCAACCATGGCCATAGGGACGGGTGAAATAGCTCAAGTGATGAAGTTGGATGTTCCTTCAAATGGCCATAACCTCGTAGCCATGTGTCCTAGCGTGATGATTAAGACAGTTTTGGAAAGGTATTGAAGTGGTCTACAAGATCTGTACATTGATTGAACGATCAAAGTCACTTTCAGTGTAGTAAATGGCCTCTGAATGCATTGTACTCGGGAAAACCTGTCGATTTGAGCATGTATTTAAAGGGTAAAGTGACCCATTATGAAACTTTTTCATCGCCAAGATCCTTGTTATTGTGTCCCAGGGCTTTGATTTGCTTATTCATGAAGGCCCAATGACATCAAAACGATAATGGATGACCTTGCATTTTCGTCAAAATTTCAACCATGGCCATAGGGACGGGTGAAAAAGCTCAAGTGATGTAGTTGGATGTTCCTTCAAATGGCCATAACTTCATAGCCATGTGTCCTTGCGTGATGATTAAGACAGTTTTGGAAAGGTATTGAAGTGTTCTAGAAGATCTGTACAAAGGTTAAAAGATCAAATTCATTTTTAGTCTAGTAAATCGCCTCTGAATGCATTGTACTCGGGAAAACCTGTCAATTTGAGCATGTGTTTAAAGGGTATTATGAAACTTTTTCATCGCCAAGATCCTTGTTATTGTGTCCCAGGGCTTTGGTTTGCTTATTCATGAAGGCCCAGTGACATAAAAACGATAATGGATGACCTTGCATTTTCGTCAAAATTTCAACCATGGCCATAGGGACGGGTGAAATAGCTCAAGTGATGTAGTTGGATGTTCCTTCAAATGGCCATAACTTCGTAGCCATGTGTCCTTGCGTGATGATTAAGACAGTTTTGGAAAGGTATTGAAGTGTTCTACAAGATCTGTACAAAGGTTAAAAGATCAAATTCATTTTTAGTCTAGTAAATGGCCTCTGAATGCATTGTACTCGGGAAAACCTGTCAATTGGAGCATGTGTTTAAAGGGTAATATGACCCATAAAGGTTAAGCTCAGAGCAAAGGAACATATAGTAAATTGCCTTTGAAGTTGAAGGTTTTGTGGAAAGTCTTCAAATGTGCTTCGGGGGACTATGACCCAGTATGAAACTTTTTCATCGCCAAGATCCTTGTTATTGTGTCCCAGGGCTTTGGTTTGCTTACTCATGAAGCCCCAATGACATAAGAACGATAATGGATGACCTTGCATTTTCGTCAAAATTTCAACCATGGCCATAGGGACGGGTTAGAAAGCTCAAGTGATGTAGTTGGACGTTCCTTCAAATGGCCATAACTTCGTAGCCATGTGTCCTTGCGTGATGATTAAGACAGTTTTGGAAAGGTATTGAAGTGTTCTACAAGATCTGTACAAAGGTTAAAAGATCAAATTCATTTTTAGTCTAGTAAATCGCCTCTGAATGCATTATACTCGGGAAAACCTGTCAATTTGAGCATGTGTTTAAAGGGTATTATGAAACTTTTTCATCGCCAAGATCCTTGTTATTGTGTCCCAGGGCTTTGGTTTGCTTATTCATGAAGGCCCAATGACATAAAAACGATAAGGGATGACTTTGCATTTTCGTCAAAATTTCAACCATGGCCATAGGGACGGGTGAAAAAGCTCAAGTGATGTAGTTGGATGTTCCTTCAAATGGCCATAACTTCGTAGCCATGTGTCCTTGCGTGATGATTAAGACAGTTTTGGAAAGGTATTGAAGTGTTCTACAAGATCTGTACAAAGGTTAAAAGATCAAATTCATTTTTAGTCTAGAAGATCGCCTCTGAATGCATTGTACTCGGGAAAACCTGTCAATTTGAGCATGTGTTTAAAGGGTATTATGAAACTTTTTCATCGCCAAGATCCTTGTTATTGTGTCACAGGGCTTTGGTTTGCTTATTCATGAAGGCCCAATGACATAAAAACGATAAGGGATGACTTTGCATTTTCGTCAAAATTTCAACCATGGCCATAGGGACGGGTGAAAAAGCTCAAGTGATGTAGTTGGATGTTCCTTCAAATGGCCATAACTTCGTAGCCATGTGTCCTTGCGTGATGATTAAGACAGTTTTGGAAAGGTATTGAAGTGTTCTACAAGATCTGTACAAAGGTTAAAAGATCAAATTCATTTTTAGTCTAGAAGATCGCCTCTGAATGCATTGTACTCGGGAAAACCTGTCAATTTGAGCATGTATTTAAAGGGTAAAGTGACCCATTATGAAACTTTTTCATCGCCAAGATCCTTGTTATTGTGTCCCAGGGCTTTGGTTTGCTTATTCATGAAGGCTCAATGACATAAAAACGATAATGGATGACCTTGCATTTTCGTCAAAATTTCAACCATGGCCATAGGGACGGGTTAGAAAGCTCAAGTGATGTAGTTGGATGTTCCTTCAAATGGCCATAACTTCGTAGCCATGTGTCCTTGCGTGATGATTAAGACAGTTTTGGAAAGGTATTGAAGTGTTCTACAAGATCTGTACAAAGGTTAAAAGAACAAATTCATTTTTAGTCTAGTAAATCGCCTCTGAATGCATTGTACTCGGGAAAACCTGTCAATTTGAGCATGTGTTTAAAGGGTATTATGAAACTTTTTCATCGCCAAGATCCTTGTTATTGTGTCCCAGGGCTTTGGTTTGCTTATTCATGAAGGCTCAATGACATAAAAACGATAATGGATGACCTTGCATTTTCGTCAAAATTTCAACCATGGCCATAGGGACGGGTGAAAAAGCTCAAGTGATGTAGTTGGATGTTCCTTCAAATGGCCATAACCTCGTAGCCATGTGTCCTAGCATGATGATTAAGACAGTTTTGGAAAGGTATTGAAGTGTTCTACAAGATCTGTACATTGATTGAAAGATCAAAGTCACTTTCAGTGTAGTAAATGGCCTCTGAATGCATTGTACTCGGGAAAACCTGTCGATTTGCGCATGTATTTAAAGGGTAATATGACCCATTATGAAACTTTTTCATCGCCAAGATCCTTGTTATTGTGTCCCAGGGCTTTGGTTTGCTTATTCATGAAGGCCCAATGACATAAAAACGATAATGGATGACCTTGCATTTTCGTCAAAATTTCAACCATGGCCATAGGGACGGGTGACAAAGCTCAAGTGATGTAGTTGGATGTTCCTTCAAATGGCCATAACTTCGTAGCCATGTGTCCTTGCGTGATGATTAAGACAGTTTTGGAAAGGTATTGAAGTGGTCTACAAGATCTGTACATAGGTTTAAAGATCAAATTCATTTTTAGTCTAGTAAATGGCCTCTGAATGCATTGTACTCGGGAAAACCTGTCAATTTGAGCATGTGTTTAAAGGGTATTATGAAACTTTTTCATCGCCAAGATCCTTGTTATTGTGTCCCAGGGCTTTGGTTTGCTTATTCATGAAGGCCCAATGACATAAAAACGATAATGGATGACCTTGCATTTTCGTCAAAATTTCAACCATGGCCATAGGGACGGGTGAAAAAGCTCAAGTGATGTAGTTGGATGTTCCTTCAAATGGCCATAACTTCGTAGCCATGTGTCCTTGCGTGATGATTAAGACAGTTTTGGAAAGGTATTGAAGTGTTCTACAAGATCTGTACAAAGGTTAAAAGATCAAATTCATTTTTAGTGTAGTAAATGGCCTCTGAATGCATTGTACTCGGGAAAACCTGTCGATTTGAGCATGTGTTTAAAGGGTAATATGACCCATTATGAAACTTTTTCATCGCCAAGATCCTTGTTATTGTGTCCCAGGGCTTTGGTTTGCTTATTCATGAAGCCCCAATGACATAAGAACGATAATGGATGACCTTGCATTTTCGTCAAAATTTCAACCATGGCCATAGGGACGGGTTAGAAAGCTCAAGTGATGTAGTTGGATGTTCCTTCAAATGGCCATAACTTCGTAGCCATGTGTCCTAGCATGATGATTAAGACAGTTTTGGAAAGGTATTGAAGTGGTCTACAAGATCTGTACATAGGTTTAAAGATCAAATTCACTTTTAGTCTAGTAAATCGCCTCTGAATGCATTGTACTCGGGAAAACCTGTCAATTTGAGCATGTGTTTAAAGGGTATTATGAAACTTTTTCATCGCCAAGATCCTTGTTATTGTGTCCCAGGGCTTTGGTTTGCTTATTCATGACGGCTCAATGACATAAAAACGATAATGGATGACCTTGCATTTTCGTCAAAATTTCAACCATGGCCATAGGGACGGGTGAAATAGCTCAAGTGATGTAGTTGGATGTTCCTTCAAATGGCCATAACTTCGTAGCCATGTGTCCTTGCGTGATGATTAAGACAGTTTTGGAAAGGTATTGAAGTGTTCTACAAGATCTGTACAAAGGTTAAAAGATCAAATTCATTTTTAGTCTAGTAAATCGCCTCTGAATGTATTGTACTCGGGAAAACCTGTCAATTTGAGCATGTGTTTAAAGGGTATTATGAAACTTTTTCATCGCCAAGATCCTTGTTATTGTGTCCCAGGGCTTTGGTTTGCTTATTCATGAAGGCGCAATGACATAAAAACGATAATGGATGACCTTGCATTTTCGTCAAAATTTCAACCATGGCCATAGGGACGGGTGAAATAGCTCAAGTGATGTAGTTGGATGTTCCTTCAAATGGCCATAACTTCGTAGCCATGTGTCCTTGCGTGATGATTAAGACAGTTTTGGAAAGGTATTGAAGTGTTCTACAAGATCTGTACAAAGGTTAAAAGATCAAATTCATTTTTAGTGTAGTAAATGGCCTCTGAATGCATTGTACTCGGGAAAACCTGTAAATTTGAGCACGTGTTTAAAGGGTATTATGAAACTTTTTCATCGCCAAGATCCTTGTTATTGTGTCCCAGGGCTTTGATTTGCTTATTCATGAAGCCCCAATGACATTAAAACGATAATGGATGACCTTGCATTTTCGTCAAAATTTCAACCATGGCCATAGGGACGGGTGAAAAAGCTCAAGTGATGTAGTTGGATGTTCCTTCAAATGGCCATAACTTCGTAGCCATGTGTCCTTGCGTGATGATTAAGACAGTTTTGGAAAGGTATTGAAGTGGTCTACAAGATCTGTACAAAGGTTAAAAGATCAAATTCATTTTTAGTCTAGTAAATCGCCTCTGAATGCATTGTACTCGGGAAAACCTGTCAATTTGAGCATGTGTTTAAAGGGTATTATGAAACTTTTTCATCGCCAAGATCCTTGTTATTGTGTCCCAGGGCTTTGGTTTGCTTATTCATGAAGGCCCAATGACATAAAAACGATAATGGATGACCTTGCATTTTCGTCAAAATTTCAACCATGGCCATAGGGACGGGTGAAATAGCTCAAGTGATGTAGTTGGATGTTCCTTCAAATGGCCATAACTTCGTAGCCATGTGTCCTAGCATGATGATTAAGACAGTTTTGGGAAGGTATTGAAGTAGTATACAAGATCTGTACATAGGTTTAAAGATCAAAGTCACTTTTAGTTTAGTAAATGGCCTCTGAATGCATTGTACTCGGGAAAACCTGTCAATTTGAGCATGTGTTTAAAGGGTATTATGAAACTTTTTCATCGCCAAGATCCTTGTTATTGTGTCCCAGGGCTTTGGTTTGCTTATTCATGAAGGCCCAATGACATAAAAACGATAATGGATGACCTTGCATTTTCGTCAAAATTTCAACCATGGCCATAGGGACGGGTGAAAAAGCTCAAGTGATGTAGTTGGATGTTCCTTCAAATGGCCATAACTTCGTAGCCATGTATCCTAGCATGATGATTAAGACAGTTTTGGAAAGGTATTGAAGTGGTCTACAAGATCTAAACAAAGGTTTAAAGATCAAATTCATTTTTAGTCTAGTAAATCGCCTCTTAATGCATTGTACTCGGGAAAACCTGTCAATTTGAGCATGTGTTTAAAGGGTATTATGAAACTTTTTCATCGCCAAGATCCTTGTTATTGTGTCCCAGGGCTTTGGTTTGCTTATTCATGAAGGCCCAATGACATAAAAACGATAATGGATGACCTTGCATTTTCGTCAAAATTTCAACCATGGCCATAGGGACGGGTGAAAAAGCTCAAGTGATGTAGTTGGATGTTCCTTCAAATGGCCATAACTTCGTAGCCATGTATCCTAGCATGATGATTAAGACAGTTTTGGAAAGGTATTGAAGTGGTCTACAAGATCTAAACAAAGGTTTAAAGATCAAATTCATTTTTAGTCTAGTAAATCGCCTCTGAATGCATTGTACTCGGGAAAACCTGTCAATTTGAGCATGTGTTTAAAGGGTATTATGAAACTTTTTCATCGCCAAGATCCTTGTTATTGTGTCCCAGGGCTTTGGTTTGCTTATTCATGAAGGCCCAATGACATAAAAACGATAATGGATGACCTTGCATTTTCGTCAAAATTTCAACCATGGCCATAGGGACGGGTGAAATAGCTCAAGTGATGTAGTTGGATGTTCCTTCAAATGGCCATAACTTCGTAGCCATGTGTCCTTGCGTGATGATTAAGACAGTTTTGGAAAGGTATTGAAGTGGTCTACAAGATCTGTACATAGGTTTAAAGATCAAATTCATTTTTAGTCTAGTAAATGGCCTCTGAATGCATTGTACTCGGGAAAACCTGTCAATTTGAGCATGTGTTTAAAGGGTATTATGAAACTTTTTCATCGCCAAGATCCTTGTTATTGTGTCCCAGGGCTTTGGTTTGCTTATTCATGAAGGCCCAATGACATAAAAACGATAATGGATGACCTTGCATTTTCGTCAAAATTTCAACCATGGCCATAGGGACGGGTTAGAAAGCTCAAGTGATGTAGTTGGATGTTCCTTCAAATGGCCATAACTTCGTAGCCATGTGTCCTAGCATGATGATTAAGACAGTTTTGGGAAGGTATTGAAGTAGTATACAAGATCTGTACATAGGTTTAAAGATCAAAGTCACTTTTAGTGTAGTAAATGGCCTCTGAATGCATTGTACTCGGGAAAACCTGTCGATTTGAGCATGTATTTAAAGGGTAAAGTGACCCATTATGAAACTTTTTCATTGCCAAGATCCTTGTTATTGTGTCCCAGGGATTTGATTTGCTTATTCATGAAGGCCCAATGACATAAAAACGATAATGGATGACCTTGCATTTTCGTCAAAATTTCAACCATGGCCATAGGGACGGGTTAGAAAGCTCAAGTGATGTAGTTGGATGTTCCTTCAAATGGCCATAACTTCGTAGCCATGTGTCCTAGCATGATGATTAAGACAGTTTTGGAAAGGTATTGAAGTGGTCTACGAGATCTGTACAAAGGTTTAAAGATCAAATTCATTTTTAGTCTAGTAAATCGCCTCTTAATGCATTGTACTCGGGAAAACCTGTCAATTTGAGCATGTGTTTAAAGGGTATTATGAAACTTTTTCATCGCCAAGATCCTTGTTATTGTGTCCCAGGGCTTTGGTTTGCTTATTCATGAAGGCCCAATGACATAAAAACGATAATGGATGACCTTGCATTTTCGTCAAAATTTCAACCATGGCCATAGGGACGGGTTAGAAAGCTCAAGTGATGTAGTTGGATGTTCCTTCAAATGGCCATAACTTCGTAGCCATGTGTCCTAGCATGATGATTAAGACAGTTTTGGGAAGGTATTGAAGTAGTATACAAGATCTGTACATAGGTTTAAAGATCAAAGTCACTTTCAGTGTAGTAAATGGCCTCTGAATGCATTGTACTCGGAAAAACCTGTCGATTTGAGCATGTATTTAAAGGGTAAAGTGACCCATTATGAAACTTTTTCATCGCCAAGATCCTTGTTATTGTGTCCCAGGGCTTTGATTTGCTTATTCATAAAGGCGCAATGACATAAAAACGATAATGGATGACCTTGCATTTTCGTCAAAATTTCAACCATGGCCATAGGGACGGGTGAAATAGCTCAAGTGATGTAGTTGGATGTTCTTTCAAATGGCCATAACTTCGTAGCCATGTGTCCTTGCGTTATGATTAAGACAGTTTTGGAAAGGTATTGAAGTGTTCTACAAGATCTGTACAAAGGTTAAAAGATCAAATTCATTTTTAGTCTAGTAAATCGCCTCTGAATGCATTGTACTCGGGAAAACCTGTCAATTTGAGCATGTGTTTAAAGGGTATTATGAAACTTTTTCATCGCCAAGATCCTTGTTATTGTGTCCCAGGGCTTTGGTTTGCTCATTCATGAAGGCCCAATGACATAAAAACGATAATGGATGACCTTGCATTTTCGTCAAAATTTCAACCATGGCCATAGGGACGGGTGAAAAAGCTCAAGTGATGTAGTTGGATGTTCCTTCAAATGGCCATAACTTCGTAGCCATGTGTCTTTGCGTGATGATTAAGACAGTTTTGGAAAGGTATTGAAGTGTTCTACAAGATCTGTACAAAGGTTAAAAGATCAAATTCATTTTTAGTCTAGTAAATCGCCTCTGAATGCATTGTACTCGGGAAAACCTGTCAATTTGAGCATGTGTTTAAAGGGTATTATGAAACTTTTTCATCGCCAAGATCCTTGTTATTGTGTCCCAGGGCTTTGGTTTGCTTATTCATGAAGGCCCAATGACATAAAAACGATAATGGATGACCTTGCATTTTCGTCAAAATTTCAACCATGGCCATAGGGACGGGTGAAAAAGCTCAAGTGATGTAGTTGGATGTTCCTTCAAATGGCCATAACTTCGTAGCCATGTGTCTTTGCGTGATGATTAAGACAGTTTTGGAAAGGTATTGAAGTGTTCTACAAGATCTGTACAAAGGTTAAAAGATCAAATTCATTTTTAGTCTAGTAAATCGCCTCTGAATGCATTGTACTCGGGAAAACCTGTCAATTTGAGCATGTGTTTAAAGGGTATTATGAAACTTTTTCATTGCCAAGATCCTTGTTATTGTGTCCCAGGGATTTGATTTGCTTATTCATGAAGGCCCAATGACATAAAAACGATAATGGATGACCTTGCATTTTCGTCAAAATTTCAACCATGGCCATAGGGACGGGTGAAATAGCTCAAGTGATGTAGTTGGATGTTCCTTCAAATGGCCATAACTTCGTAGCCATGTGTCCTAGCATGATGATTAAGACAGTTTTGGAAAGGTATTGAAGTGGTCTACAAGATCTGTACAAAGGTTTAAAGATCAAATTCATTTTTAGTCTAGTAAATCGCCTCTTAATGCATTGTACTCGGGAAAACCTGTCAATTTGAGCATGTGTTTAAAGGGTATTATGAAACTTTTTCATTGCCAAGATCCTTGTTATTGTGTCCCAGGGCTTTGGTTTGCTTATTCATGAAGGCGCAATGACATAAAAACGATAATGGATGACCTTGCATTTTCGTCAAAATTTCAACCATGGCCATAGGGACGGGTGAAATAGCTCAAGTGATGTAGTTGGATGTTCCTTCAAATGGCCATAACCTCGTAGCCATGCGTCCTAGCGTGATGATTAAGACAGTTTTGGAAAGGTATTGAAGTGGTCTACAAGATCTAAACATTGATTGAACGATCAAAGTCACTTTCAGTGTAGTAAATGGCCTCTGAATGCATTGTACTCGGGAAAACCTGTCGATTTGAGCATGTATTTAAAGGGTAAAGTGACCCATTATGAAACTTTTTCATCGCCAAGATCCTTGTTATTGTGTCCCAGGGCTTTGATTTGCTTATTCATGAAGGCCCAATGACATTAAAACGATAATGGATGACCTTGCATTTTCGTCAAAATTTCAACCATGGCCATAGGGACGGGTGAAAAAGCTCAAGTGATGTAGTTGGATGTTCCTTCAAATGGCCATAACTTCGTAGCCATGTGTCCTTGCGTGATGATTAAGACAGTTTTGGAAAGGTATTGAAGTGGTCTACAAGATCTGTACAAAGGTTAAAAGATCAAATTCATTTTTAGTCTAGTAAATCGCATCTGAATGCATTGTACTCGGGAAAACCTGTCAATTTGAGCATGTGTTTAAAGGGTATTATGAAACTTTTTCATCGCCAAGATCCTTGTTATTGTGTCCCAGGGCTTTGGTTTGCTTATTCATGAAGGCGCAATGACATAAAAACGATAATGGATGACCTTGCATTTTCGTCAAAATTTCAACCATGGCCATAGGGACGGGTTAGAAAGCTCAAGTGATGTAGTTGGATGTTCCTTCAAATGGCCATAACTTCGTAGCCATGTGTCCTAGCATGATGATTAAGACAGTTTTGGAAAGGTATTGAAGTGTTCTACATGATCTGTACAAAGGTTAAAAGATCAAATTCATTTTTAGTCTAGTAAATCGCCTCTGAATGCATTGTACTCGGGAAAACCTGTCGATTTGAGCATGTATTTAAAGGGTAAAGTGACCCATTATGAAACTTTTTCATTGCCAAGATCCTTGTTATTGTGTCCCAGGGCTTTGATTTGCTTATTCATGAAGGTCCAATGACATAAAAACGATAATGGATGACCTTGCATTTTCGTCAAACATTCAACCATGGCCATAGGGACGGGTGAAAAAGCTCAAGTGATGTAGTTGGATGTTCCTTCAAATGGCCATAACTTCGTAGCCATGTGTCCTTGCGTGATGATTAAGACAGTTTTGGAAAGGTATTGAAGTGTTCTACAAGATCTGTACAAAGGTTAAAAGATCAAATTCACTTTTAGTCTAGTAAATCGCCTCTGAATGCATTGTACTCGGGAAAACCTGTCAATTTGAGCATGTGTTTAAAGGGTATTATGAAACTTTTTCATCGCCAAGATCCTTGTTATTGTGTCCCAGGGCTTTGGTTTGCTTATTCATGAAGGCGCAATGACATAAAAACGATAATGGATGACCTTGCATTTTCGTCAAAATTTCAACCATGGCCATAGGGACGGGTGAAATAGCTCAAGTGATGTAGTTGGATGTTCCTTCAAATGGCCATAACTTCGTAGCCATGTGTCCTAGCATGATGATTAAGACAGTTTTGGAAAGGTATTGAAGTGTTCTACAAGATCTGTACAAAGGTTAAAAGATCAAATTCACTTTTAGTCTAGTAAATCGCCTCTGAATGCATTGTACTCGGGAAAACCTGTCAATTTGAGCATGTGTTTAAAGGGTATTATGAAACTTTTTCATCGCCAAGATCCTTGTTATTGTGTCCCAGGGCTTTGGTTTGCTTATTCATGAAGGCCCAATGACATAAAAACGATAATGGATGACCTTGCATTTTCGTCAAAATTTCAACCATGGCCATAGGGACGGGTGAAATAGCTCAAGTGATGTAGTTGGATGTTTCTTCAAATGGCCATAACTTCGTAGCCATGTGTCCTAGCATGATGATTAAGACAGTTTTGGGAAGGTATTGAAGTAGTATACAAGATCTGTACATAGGTTAAAAGATCAAATTCATTTTTAGTGTAGTAAATGGCCTCTGAATGCATTGTACTCGGGAAAACCTGTCAATTTGAGCACGTGTTTAAAGGGTATTATGAAACTTTTTCATCGCCAAGATCCTTGTTATGGTGTCCCAGGGCTTTGGTTTGCTTATTCATGAAGGCCCAATGACATAAAAACGATAATGGATGACCTTGCATTTTCGTCAAAATTTCAACCATGGCCATAGGGACGGGTGAAATAGCTCAAGTGATGTAGTTGGATGTTTCTTCAAATGGCCATAACTTCGTAGCCATGTGTCCTAGCATGATGATTAAGACAGTTTTGGGAAGGTATTGAAGTAGTATACAAGATCTGTACATAGGTTTAAAGATCAAAGTCACTTTTAGTGCAGTAAATGGCCTCTGAATGCATTGTACTCGGGAAAACCTGTCGATTTGAGCATGTGTTTAAAGGGTATTATGAAACTTTTTCATCGCCAAGATCCTTGTTATTGTGTCCCAGGGCTTTGGTTTGCTTATTCATGAAGGCCCAATGACATAAAAACGATAATGGATGACCTTGCATTTTCGTCAAAATTTCAACCATGGCCATAGGGACGGGTGAAAAAGCTCAAGTGATGTAGTTGGATGTTCCTTCAAATGGCCATAACTTCGTAGCCATGTGTCCTTGCGTGATGATTAAGACAGTTTTGGAAAGGTATTGAAGTGTTCTACAAGATCTGTACAAAGGTTAAAAGATCAAATTCATTTTTAGTCTAGTAAATCGCCTCTGAATGCATTGTACTCGGGAAAACCTGTCAATTTGAGCATGTGTTTAAAGGGTATTATGAAACTTTTTCATCGCCAAGATCCTTGTTATTGTGTCCCAGGGCTTTGGTTTGCTTATTCATGAAGGCCCAATGACATAAAAACGATAATGGATGACCTTGCATTTTCGTCAAAATTTCAACCATGGCCATAGGGACGGGTGAAAAAGCTCAAGTGATGTAGTTGGATGTTCCTTCAAATGGCCATAACTTCATAGCCATGTGTCCTTGCGTGATGATTAAGACAGTTTTGGAAAGGTATTGAAGTGGTCTACAAGATCTGTACATAGGTTAAAAGATCAAATTCATTTTTAGTCTAGTAAATCGCCTCTGAATGCATTGTACTCGGGAAAACCTGTCAATTTGAGCATGTGTTTAAAGGGTATTATGAAACTTTTTCATCGCCAAGATCCTTGTTATTGTGTCCCAGGGCTTTGGTTTGCTTATTCATGAAGGCCCAATGACATAAAAACGATAATGGATGACCTTGCATTTTCGTCAAAATTTCAACCATGGCCATAGGGACGGGTGAAATAGCTCAAGTGATGTAGTTGGATGTTCCTTCAAATGGCCATAACTTCGTAGCCATGTGTCCTAGCATGATGATTAAGACAGTTTTGGGAAGGTATTGAAGTAGTATACAAGATCTGTACATAGGTTTAAAGATCAAAGTCACTTTTAGTGTAGTAAATGGCCTCTGAATGCATTGTACTCGGGAAAACCTGTCGATTTGAGCATGTGTTTAAAGGGTATTATGAAACTTTTTCATCGCCAAGATCCTTGTTATTGTGTCCCAGGGCTTTGGTTTGCTTATTCATGAAGGCCCAATGACATAAAAACGATAATGGATGACCTTGCATTTTCGTCAAAATTTCAACCATGGCCATAGGGACGGGTGAAAAAGCTCAAGTGATGTAGTTGGATGTTCCTTCAAATGGCCATAACTTCGTAGCCATGTATCCTAGCATGATGATTAAGACAGTTTTGGAAAGGTATTGAAGTGTTCTACAAGATCTGTACAAAGGTTAAAAGATCAAATTCATTTTTAGTCTAGTAAATGGCCTCTGAATGCATTGTACTCGGGAAAACCTGTCAATTTGAGCATGTGTTTAAAGGGTATTATGAAACTTTTTCATCGCCAAGATCCTTGTTATTGTGTCCCAGGGCTTTGGTTTGCTTATTCATGAAGGCCCAATGACATAAAAACGATAATGGATGACCTTGAATTTTCGTCAAAATTTCAACCATGGCCATAGGGACGGGTTAGAAAGCTCAAGTGATGTAGTTGGATGTTCCTTCAAATGGCCATAACTTCGTAGCCATGTGTCCTAGCATGATGATTAAGACAGTTTTGGGAAGGTATTGAAGTAGTATACAAGATCTGTACATAGGTTTAAAGATCAAAGTCACTTTTAGTGTAGTAAATGGCCTCTGAATGCATTGTACTCGGGAAAACCTGTCGATTTGAGCATGTATTTAAAGGGTAAAGTGACCCATTATGAAACTTTTTCATTGCCACGATCCTTGTTATTGTGTCCCAGGGATTTGATTTGCTTATTCATGAAGGCCCAATGACATAAAAACGATAATGGATGACCTTGCATTTTCGTCAAAATTTCAACCATGGCCATAGGGACGGGTTAGAAAGCTCAAGTGATGTAGTTGGATGTTCCTTCAAATGGCCATAACTTCGTAGCCATGTGTCCTAGCATGATGATTAAGACAGTTTTGGAAAGGTATTGAAGTGGTCTACGAGATCTGTAAAAAGGTTTAAAGATCAAATTCATTTTTAGTCTAGTAAATCGCCTCTTAATGCATTGTACTCGGGAAAACCTGTCAATTTGAGCATGTGTTTAAAGGGTATTATGAAACTTTTTCATCGCCAAGATCCTTGTTATTGTGTCCCAGGGCTTTGGTTTGCTTATTCATGAAGGCCCAATGACATAAAAACGATAATGGATGACCTTGCATTTTCGTCAAAATTTCAACCATGGCCATAGGGACGGGTTAGAAAGCTCAAGTGATGTAGTTGGATGTTCCTTCAAATGGCCATAACTTCGTAGCCATGTGTCCTAGCATGATGATTAAGACAGTTTTGGGAAGGTATTGAAGTAGTATACAAGATCTGTACATAGGTTTAAAGATCAAAGTCACTTTTAGTGTAGTAAATGGCCTCTGAATGCATTGTACTCGGGAAAACCTGTCGATTTGAGCATGTATTTAAAGGGTAAAGTGACCCATTATGAAACTTTTTCATTGCCAAGATCCTTGTTATTGTGTCCCAGGGATTTGATTTGCTTATTCATGAAGGCCCAATGACATAAAAACGATAATGGATGACCTTGCATTTTCGTCAAAATTTCAACCATGGCCATAGGGACGGGTTAGAAAGCTCAAGTGATGTAGTTGGATGTTCCTTCAAATGGCCATAACTTCATAGCCATGTGTCCTTGCGTGATGATTAAGACAGTTTTGGAAAGGTATTGAAGTGTTCTACAAGATCTGTACAAAGGTTAAAAGATCAAAGTCACTTTTAGTCTAGTAAATGGCCTCTGAATGCATTGTACTCGGGAAAACCTGTCAATTTGAGCATGTGTTTAAAGGGTATTATGAAACTTTTTCATCGCCAAGATCCTTGTTATTGTGTCCCAGGGCTTTGGTTTGCTTATTCATGAAGGCCCAATGACATAAAAACGATAATGGATGACCTTGCATTTTCGTCAAAATTTCAACCATGGCCATAGGGACGGGTTAGAAAGCTCAAGTGATGTAGTTGGATGTTCCTTCAAATGGCCATAACTTCGTAGCCATGTGTCCTAGCATGATGATTAAGACAGTTTTGGGAAGGTATTGAAGTAGTATACAAGATCTGTACATAGGTTGAAAGATCAAAGTCACTTTTAGTGTAGTAAATGGCCTCTGAATGCATTGTACTCGGGAAAACCTGTCGATTTGAGCATGTATTTAAAGGGTAAAGTGACCCATTATGAAACTTTTTCATTGCCAAGATCCTTGTTATTGTGTCCCAGGGATTTGATTTGCTTATTCATGAAGGCCCAATGACATAAAAACGATAATGGATGACCTTGCATTTTCGTCAAAATTTCAACCATGGCCATAGGGACGGGTTAGAAAGCTCAAGTGATGTAGTTGGATGTTCCTTCAAATGGCCATAACTTCGTAGCCATGTGTCCTAGCATGATGATTAAGACAGTTTTGGAAAGGTATTGAAGTGGTCTACGAGATCTGTAAAAAGGTTTAAAGATCAAATTCATTTTTAGTCTAGTAAATCGCCTCTTAATGCATTGTACTCGGGAAAACCTGTCAATTTGAGCATGTGTTTAAAGGGTATTATGAAACTTTTTCATCGCCAAGATCCTTGTTATTGTGTCCCAGGGCTTTGGTTTGCTTATTCATGAAGGTGCAATGACATAAAAACGATAATGGATGACCTTGCATTTTCGTCAAAATTTCAACCATGGCCATAGGGACGGGTTAGAAAGCTCAAGTGATGTAGTTGGATGTTCCTTCAAATGGCCATAACTTCGTAGCCATGTGTCCTAGCATGATGATTAAGACAGTTTTGGGAAGGTATTGAAGTAGTATACAAGATCTGTACATAGGTTTAAAGATCAAAGTCACTTTCAGTGTAGTAAATGGCCTCTGAATGCATTGTACTCGGAAAAACCTGTCGATTTGAGCATGTATTTAAAGGGTAAAGTGACCCATTATGAAACTTTTTCATCGCCAAGATCCTTGTTATTGTGTCCCAGGGCTTTGATTTGCTTATTCATAAAGGCGCAATGACATAAAAACGATAATGGATGACCTTGCATTTTCGTCAAAATTTCAACCATGGCCATAGGGACGGGTGAAATAGCTCAAGTGATGTAGTTGGATGTTCTTTCAAATGGCCATAACTTCGTAGCCATGTGTCCTTGCGTGATGATTAAGACAGTTTTGGAAAGGTATTGAAGTGTTCTACAAGATCTGTACAAAGGTTAAAAGATCAAATTCATTTTTAGTCTAGTAAATCGCCTCTGAATGCATTGTACTCGGGAAAACCTGTCAATTTGAGCATGTGTTTAAAGGGTATTATGAAACTTTTTCATCGCCAAGATCCTTGTTATTGTGTCCCAGGGCTTTGGTTTGCTCATTCATCAAGGCCCAATGACATAAAAACGATAATGGATGACCTTGCATTTTCGTCAAAATTTCAACCATGGCCATAGGGACGGGTGAAAAAGCTCAAGTGATGTAGTTGGATGTTCCTTCAAATGGCCATAACTTCGTAGCCATGTGTCTTTGCGTGATGATTAAGACAGTTTTGGAAAGGTATTGAAGTGTTCTACAAGATCTGTACAAAGGTTAAAAGATCAAATTCATTTTTAGTCTAGTAAATCGCCTCTGAATGCATTGTACTCGGGAAAACCTGTCAATTTGAGCATGTGTTTAAAGGGTATTATGAAACTTTTTCATCGCCAAGATCCTTGTTATTGTGTCCCAGGGCTTTGGTTTGCTTATTCATGAAGGCCCAATGACATAAAAACGATAATGGATGACCTTGCATTTTCGTCAAAATTTCAACCATGGCCATAGGGACGGGTGAAATAGCTCAAGTGATGTAGTTGGATGTTCCTTCAAATGGCCATAACTTCGTAGCCATGTGTCCTAGCATGATGATTAAGAAAGTTTTGGAAAGGTATTGAAGTGGTCTACAAGATCTGTACAAAGGTTTAAAGATCAAATTCATTTTTAGTCTAGTAAATCGCCTCTTAATGCATTGTACTCGGGAAAACCTGTCAATTTGAGCATGTGTTTAAAGGGTATTATGAAACTTTTTCATTGCCAAGATCCTTGTTATTGTGTCCCAGGGCTTTGGTTTGCTTATTCATGAAGGCCCAATGACATAAAAACGATAATGGATGACCTTGCATTTTCGTCAAAATTTCAACCATGGCCATAGGGACGGGTGAAATAGCTCAAGTGATGTAGTTGGATGTTCCTTCAAATGGCCATAACCTCGTAGCCATGCGTCCTAGCGTGATGATTAAGACAGTTTTGGAAAGGTATTGAAGTGGTCTACAAGATCTGTACATTGATTGAACGATCAAAGTCACTTTCAGTGTAGTAAATGGCCTCTGAATGCATTGTACTCGGGAAAACCTGTCGATTTGAGCATGTATTTAAAGGGTAAAGTGACCCATTATGAAACTTTTTCATCGCCAAGATCCTTGTTATTGTGTCCCAGGGCTTTGATTTGCTTATTCATGAAGGCCCAATGACATTAAAACGATAATGGATGACCTTGCATTTTCGTCAAAATTTCAACCATGGCCATAGGGACGGGTGAAAAAGCTCAAGTGATGTAGTTGGATGTTCCTTCAAATGGCCATAACTTCGTAGCCATGTGTCCTTGCGTGATGATTAAGACAGTTTTGGAAAGGTATTGTAGTGGTCTACAAGATCTGTACAAAGGTTAAAAGATCAAATTCATTTTTAGTCTAGTAAATCGCCTCTGAATGCATTGTACTCGGGAAAACCTGTCAATTTGAGCATGTGTTTAAAGGGTATTATGAAACTTTTTCATCGCCAAGATCCTTGTTATTGTGTCCCAGGGCTTTGGTTTGCTTATTCATGAAGGCCCAATGACATAAAAACGATAATGGATGACCTTGCATTTTCGTCAAAATTTCAACCATGGCCATAGGGACGGGTGAAAAAGCTCAAGTGATGTAGTTGGATGTTCCTTCAAATGGCCATAACTTCGTAGCCATGTGTCCTAGCATGATGATTAAGACAGTTTTGGAAAGGTATTGAAGTGTTCTACAAGATCTGTACAAAGGTTAAAAGATCAAATTCATTTTTAGTCTAGTAAATCGCCTCTGAATGCATTGTACTCGGGAAAACCTGTCAATTTGAGCATGTGTTTAAAGGGTATTATGAAACTTTTTCATCGCCAAGATCCTTGTTATTGTGTCCCAGGGCTTTGGTTTGCTTATTCATGAAGGCCCAATGACATAAAAACGATAATGGATGACCTTGCATTTTCGTCAAAATTTCAACCATGGCCATAGGGACGGGTGAAATAGCTCAAGTGATGTAGTTGGATGTTCCTTCAAATGGCCATAACTTCGTAGCCATGTGTCCTAGCATGATGATTAAGAAAGTTTTGGAAAGGTATTGAAGTGGTCTACAAGATCTGTACAAAGGTTTAAAGATCAAATTCATTTTTAGTCTAGTAAATCGCCTCTTAATGCATTGTACTCGGGAAAACCTGTCAATTTGAGCATGTGTTTAAAGGGTATTATGAAACTTTTTCATCGCCAAGATCCTTGTTATTGTGTCCCAGGGCTTTGGTTTGCTTATTCATGAAGGCCCAATGACATAAAAACGATAATGGATGACCTTGCATTTTCGTCAAAATTTCAACCATGGCCATAGGGACGGGTGAAATAGCTCAAGTGATGTAGTTGGATGTTCCTTCAAATGGCCATAACCTCGTAGCCATGCGTCCTAGCGTGATGATTAAGACAGTTTTGGAAAGGTATTGAAGTGGTCTACAAGATCTGTACATTGATTGAACGATCAAAGTCACTTTCAGTGTAGTAAATGGCCTCTGAATGCATTGTACTCGGGAAAACCTGTCGATTTGAGCATGTGTTTAAAGGGTAATATAACCCATAAAGGTTAAGCTCAGAGCAAAGGAACATATAGTAAATTGCCTCTGAAGTTGAAGGTTTTGTGGAAAGTCTTCAAATGTGCTTCGGGGGACTATGACCCAGTATGAAACTTTTTCATCGCCAAGATCCTTGTTATTGTGTCCCAGGGCTTTGATTTGCTTATTCATGAAGGCCCAATGACATAAAAACGATAATGGATGACCTTGCATTTTCGTCAAAATTTCAACCATGGCCATAGGGACGGGTGAAATAGCTCAAGTGATGTAGTTGGATGTTCCTTCAAATGGCCATAACTTCGTAGCCATGTGTCCTAGCATGATGATTAAGAAAGTTTTGGAAAGGTATTGAAGTGGTCTACAAGATCTGTACAAAGGTTTAAAGATCAAATTCATTTTTAGTCTAGTAAATCGCCTCTTAATGCATTGTACTCGGGAAAACCTGTCAATTTGAGCATGTGTTTAAAGGGTATTATGAAACTTTTTCATCGCCAAGATCCTTGTTATTGTGTCCCAGGGCTTTGGTTTGCTCATTCATCAAGGCCCAATGACATAAAAACGATAATGGATGACCTTGCATTTTCGTCAAAATTTCAACCATGGCCATAGGGACGGGTGAAAAAGCTCAAGTGATGTAGTTGGATGTTCCTTCAAATGGCCATAACTTCGTAGCCATGTGTCTTTGCGTGATGATTAAGACAGTTTTGGAAAGGTATTGAAGTGTTCTACAAGATCTGTACAAAGGTTAAAAGATCAAATTCATTTTTAGTCTAGTAAATCGCCTCTGAATGCATTGTACTCGGGAAAACCTGTCAATTTGAGCATGTGTTTAAAGGGTATTATGAAACTTTTTCATCGCCAAGATCCTTGTTATTGTGTCCCAGGGCTTTGGTTTGCTTATTCATGAAGGCCCAATGACATAAAAACGATAATGGATGACCTTGCATTTTCGTCAAAATTTCAACCATGGCCATAGGGACGGGTGAAATAGCTCAAGTGATGTAGTTGGATGTTCCTTCAAATGGCCATAACCTCGTAGCCATGTGTCCTAGCATGATGATTAAGAAAGTTTTGGAAAGGTATTGAAGTGTTCTACAAGATCTGTACAAAGGTTAAAAGATCAAATTCATTTTTAGTCTAGTAAATCGCCTCTTAATGCATTGTACTCGGGAAAACCTGTCAATTTGAGCATGTGTTTAAAGGGTATTATGAAACTTTTTCATCGCCAAGATCCTTGTTATTGTGTCCCAGGGCTTTGGTTTGCTTATTCATGAAGGCCCAATGACATAAAAACGATAATGGATGACCTTGCATTTTCGTCAAAATTTCAACCATGGCCATAGGGACGGGTGAAAAAGCTCAAGTGATGTAGTTGGATGTTCCTTCAAATGGCCATAACTTCGTAGCCATGTGTCCTAGCATGATGATTAAGACAGTTTTGGAAAGGTATTGAAGTGTTCTACAAGATCTGTACAAAGGTTAAAAGATCAAATTCATTTTTAGTCTAGTAAATCGCCTCTGAATGCATTGTACTCGGGAAAACCTGTCAATTTGAGCATGTGTTTAAAGGGTATTATGAAACTTTTTCATCGCCAAGATCCTTGTTATTGTGTCCCAGGGCTTTGGTTTGCTTATTCATGAAGGCCCAATGACATAAAAACGATAATGGATGACCTTGCATTTTCGTCAAAATTTCAACCATGGCCATAGGGACGGGTGAAATAGCTCAAGTGATGTAGTTGGATGTTCCTTCAAATGGCCATAACTTCGTAGCCATGTGTCCTAGCATGATGATTAAGACAGTTTTGGAAAGGTATTGAAGTGTTCTACAAGATCTGTACAAAGGTTAAAAGATCAAATTCATTTTTAGTCTAGTAAATCGCCTCTGAATGCATTGTACTCGGGAAAACCTGTCAATTTGAGCATGTGTTTAAAGGGTATTATGAAACTTTTTCATCGCCAAGATCCTTGTTATTGTGTCCCAGGGCTTTGGTTTGCTTATTCATGAAGGCCCAATGACATAAAAACGATAATGGATGACCTTGCATTTTCGTCAAAATTTCAACCATGGCCATAGGGACGGGTGAAAAAGCTCAAGTGATGTAGTTGGATGTTCCTTCAAATGGCCATAACTTCGTAGCCATGTGTCCTAGCATGATGATTAAGACAGTTTTGGAAAGGTATTGAAGTGTTCTACAAGATCTGTACAAAGGTTAAAAGATCAAATTCATTTTTAGTCTAGTAAATCGCCTCTGAATGCATTGTACTCGGGAAAACCTGTCAATTTGAGCATGTGTTTAAAGGGTATTATGAAACTTTTTCATCGCCAAGATCCTTGTTATTGTGTCCCAGGGCTTTGGTTTGCTTATTCATGAAGGCCCAATGACATAAAAACGATAATGGATGACCTTGCATTTTCGTCAAAATTTCAACCATGGCCATAGGGACGGGTGAAAAAGCTCAAGTGATGTAGTTGGATGTTCCTTCAAATGGCCATAACTTCGTAGCCATGTGTCCTAGCATGATGATTAAGACAGTTTTGGAAAGGTATTGAAGTGTTCTAAAATATCTGTACAAAGGTTAAAAGATCAAATTCATTTTTAGTCTAGTAAATCGCCTCTGAATGCATTGTACTCGGGAAAACCTGTCAATTTGAGCATGTGTTTAAAGGGTATTATGAAACTTTTTCATCGCCAAGATCCTTGTTATTGTGTCCCAGGGCTTTGGTTTGCTTATTCATGAAGGCCCAATGACATAAAAACGATAATGGATGACCTTGCATTTTCGTCAAAATTTCAACCATGGCCATAGGGACGGGTGAAATAGCTCAAGTGATGTAGTTGGATGTTCCTTCAAATGGCCATAACTTCGTAGCCATGTGTCCTAGCATGATGATTAAGAAAGTTTTGGAAAGGTATTGAAGTGTTCTACAAGATCTGTACAAAGGATCAAATTCATTTTTAGTCTAGTAAATCGCCTCTGAATGCATTGTACTCGGGAAAACCTGTCAATTTGAGCATGTGTTTAAAGGGTATTATGAAACTTTTTCATCGCCAAGATCCTTGTTATTGTGTCCCAGGGCTTTGGTTTGCTTATTCATGAAGGCCCAATGACATAAAAACGATAATGGATGACCTTGCATTTTCGTCAAAATTTCAACCATGGCCATAGGGACGGGTGAAATAGCTCAAGTGATGTAGTTGGATGTTCCTTCAAATGGCCATAACTTCGTAGCCATGTGTCCTAGCATGATGATTAAGACAGTTTTGGAAAGGTATTGAAGTGGTCTACAAGATCTGTACAAAGGTTTAAAGATCAAATTCATTTTTAGTCTAGTAAATCGCCTCTTAATGCATTGTACTCGGGAAAACCTGTCAATTTGAGCATGTGTTTAAAGGGTATTATGAAACTTTTTCATTGCCAAGATCCTTGTTATTGTGTCCCAGGGCTTTGGTTTGCTTATTCATGAAGGCGCAATGACATAAAAACGATAATGGATGACCTTGCATTTTCGTCAAAATTTCAACCATGGCCATAGGGACGGGTGAAAAAGCTCAAGTGATGTAGTTGGATGTTCCTTCAAATGGCCATAACTTCGTAGCCATGTGTCCTAGCGTGATGATTAAGACAGTTTTGGAAAGGTATTGAAGTGTTCTACAAGATCTGTACAAAGGTTAAAAGATCAAATTCATTTTTAGTCTAGTAAATCGCCTCTGAATGCATTGTACTCGGGAAAACCTGTCAATTTGAGCATGTGTTTAAAGGGTATTATGAAACTTTTTCATCGCCAAGATCCTTGTTATTGTGTCCCAGGGCTTTGGTTTGCTTATTCATGAAGGCCCAATGACATAAAAACGATAATGGATGACCTTGCATTTTCGTCAAAATTTCAACCATGGCCATAGGGACGGGTGAAAAAGCTCAAGTGATGTAGTTGGATGTTCCTTCAAATGGCCATAACTTCGTAGCCATGTGTCCTAGCGTGATGATTAAGACAGTTTTGGAAAGGTATTGAAGTGGTCTACAAGATCTGTACATTGATTGAAAGATCAAAGTCTCTTTCAGTGTAGTAAATGGCCTCTGAATGCATTGTACTCGGGAAAACCTGTCGATTTGCGCATGTATTTAAAGGGTAAAGTGATTCATTATGAAACTTTTTCATCGCCAAGATCCTTGTTATTGTGTGCCAGGGCTTTGGTTTGCTTATTCATTAAGGCGCAATGACATAAAAACGATAATGGATGACCTTGCATTTTCGTCAAAATTTCAACCATGGCCAAAGGGACGGGTGAAATAGCTCAAGTGATGTAGTTGGATGTTCCTTCAAATGGCCATAACCTCGTAGCCATGTGTCCTTGCGTGATGATTAAGACAGTTTTGGAAAGGTATTGAAGTGTTCTAGAAGATCTGTACAAAGGTTAAAAGATCAAATTCATTTTTAGTCTAGTAAATCGCCTCTGAATGCATTGTACTCGGGAAAACCTGTCAATTTGAGCATGTGTTTAAAGGGTATTATGAAACTTTTTCATCGCCAAGATCCTTGTTATTGTGTCCCAGGGCTTTGGTTTGCTTATTCATGAAGGCCCAATGACATAAAAACGATAATGGATGACCTTGCATTTTCGTCAAAATTTCAACCATGGCCATAGGGACGGGTGAAAAAGCTCAAGTGATGTAGTTGGATGTTCCTTCAAATGGCCATAACTTCGTAGCCATGTGTCCTAGCGTGATGATTAAGACAGTTTTGGAAAGGTATTGAAGTGTTCTACAAGATCTGTACAAAGGTTAAAAGATCAAATTCATTTTTAGTCTAGTAAATTGCCTCTGAATGCATTGTACTCGGGAAAACCTGTCAATTTGAGCATGTGTTTAAAGGGTATTATGAAACTTTTTCATCGCCAAGATCCTTGTTATTGTGTCCCAGGGCTTTGGTTTGCTTATTCATGAAGGCGCAATGACATAAAAACGATAATGGATGACCTTACATTTTCGTCAAAATTTCAACCATGGCCATAGGGACGGGTGAAATAGCTCAAGTGATGTAGTTGGATGTTCCTTCAAATGGCCATAACTTCGTAGCCATGTGTCCTAGCATGATGATTAAGACAGTTTTGGAAAGGTATTGAAGTGTTCTACAAGATCTGTACATTGATTGAAAGATCAAAGTCACTTTCAGTGTAGTAAATGGCCTCTGAATGCATTGTACTCGGGAAAACCTGTCGATTTGCGCATGTATTTAAAGGGTAAAGTGACTCATTATGAAACTTTTTCATCGCCAAGATCCTTGTTATTGTGTCCCAGGGCTTTGATTTGCTTATTCATGAAGGCCCAATGACATAAAAACGATAATGGATGACCTTGCATTTTCGTCAAAATTTCAACCATGGCCATAGGGACGGGTGAAATAGCTCAAGTGATGTAGTTGGATGTTCCTTCAAATGGCCATAACCTCGTAGCCATGTGTCCTTGCGTGATGATTAAGACAGTTTTGGAAAGGTATTGAAGTGTTCTAGAAGATCTGTACAAAGGTTAAAAGATCAAATTCATTTTTAGTCTAGTAAATCGCCTCTGAATGCATTGTACTCGGGAAAACCTGTCAATTTGAGCATGTGTTTAAAGGGTATTATGAAACTTTTTCATCGCCAAGATCCTTGTTATTGTGTCCCAGGGCTTTGGTTTGCTTATTCATGAAGGCCCAATGACATAAAAACGATAATGGATGACCTTGCATTTTCGTCAAAATTTCAACCATGGCCATAGGGACGGGTGAAAAAGCTCAAGTGATGTAGTTGGATGTTCCTTCAAATGGCCATAACCTCGTAGCCATGTGTCCTTGCGTGATGATTAAGACAGTTTTGGAAAGGTATTGAAGTGTTCTAGAAGATCTGTACAAAGGTTAAAAGATCAAATTCATTTTTAGTCTAGTAAATCGCCTCTGAATGCATTGTACTCGGGAAAACCTGTCAATTTGAGCATGTGTTTAAAGGGTATTATGAAACTTTTTCATCGCCAAGATCCTTGTTATTGTGTCCCAGGGCTTTGGTTTGCTTATTCATGAAGGCCCAATGACATAAAAACGATAATGGATGACCTTGCATTTTCGTCAAAATTTCAACCATGGCCATAGGGACGGGTGAAAAAGCTCAAGTGATGTAGTTGGATGTTCCTTCAAATGGCCATAACCTCGTAGCCATGTGTCCTTGCGTGATGATTAAGACAGTTTTGGAAAGGTATTGAAGTGTTCTAGAAGATCTGTACAAAGGTTAAAAGATCAAATTCATTTTTAGTCTAGTAAATCGCCTCTGAATGCATTGTACTCGGGAAAACCTGTCAATTTGAGCATGTGTTTAAAGGGTATTATGAAACTTTTTCATCGCCAAGATCCTTGTTATTGTGTCCCAGGGCTTTGGTTTGCTTATTCATGAAGGCCCAATGACATAAAAACGATAATGGATGACCTTGCATTTTCGTCAAAATTTCAACCATGACCATAGGGACGGGTGAAATAGCTCAAGTGATGTAGTTGGATGTTCCTTCAAATGGCCATAACTTCGTAGCCATGTGTCCTAGCATGATGATTAAGACAGTTTTGGAAAGGTATTGAAGTGTTCTACAAGATCTGTACATTGATTGAAAGATCAAAGTCACTTTCAGTGTAGTAAATGGCCTCTGAATGCATTGTACTCGGGAAAACCTGTCGATTTGCGCATGTATTTAAAGGGTAATATGACCCATTATGAAACTTTTTCATCGCCAAGATCCTTGTTATTGTGTCCCAGGGCTTTGGTTTGCTTATTCATGAAGGCCCAATGACATAAAAACGATAATGGATGACCTTGCATTTTCGTCAAAATTTCAACCATGGCCATAGGGACGGGTGAAAAAGCTCAAGTGATGTAGTTGGATGTTCCTTCAAATGGCCATAACTTCGTAGCCATGTGTCCTTGCGTGATGATTAAGACAGTTTTGGAAAGGTATTGAAGTGGTCTACAAGATCTGTACATAGGTTTAAAGATCAAATTCATTTTTAGTCTAGTAAATGGCCTCTGAATGCATTGTACTCGGGAAAACCTGTCAATTTGAGCATGTGTTTAAAGGGTATTATGAAACTTTTTCATCGCCAAGATCCTTGTTATTGTGTCCCAGGGCTTTGGTTTGCTTATTCATGAAGGCCCAATGACATAAAAACGATAATGGATGACCTTGCATTTTCGTCAAAATTTCAACCATGGCCATAGGGACGGGTGAAAAAGCTCAAGTGATGTAGTTGGATGTTCCTTCAAATGGCCATAACTTCGTAGCCATGTGTCCTTGCGTGATGATTAAGACAGTTTTGGAAAGGTATTGAAGTGGTCTACAAGATCTGTACATAGGTTTAAAGATCAAATTCACTTTTAGTCTAGTAAATGGCCTCTGAATGCATTGTACTCGGGAAAACCTGTCAATTTGAGCATGTGTTTAAAGGGTATTATGAAACTTTTTCATCGCCAAGATCCTTGTTATTGTGTCCCAGGGCTTTGGTTTGCTTATTCATGAAGGCGCAATGACATAAAAACGATAATGGATGACCTTGCATTTTCGTCAAAATTTCAACCATGGCCATAGGGACGGGTTAGAAAGCTCAAGTGATGTAGTTGGATGTTCCTTCAAATGGCCATAACTTCGTAGCCATGTGTCCTTGCGTGATGATTAAGACAGTTTTGGAAAGGTATTGAAGTGTTCTACAAGATCTGTACAAAGGTTAAAAGATCAAATTCACTTTTAGTCTAGTAAATGGCCTCTGAATGCATTGTACTCGGGAAAACCTGTCAATTTGAGCATGTGTTTAAAGGGTATTATGAAACTTTTTCATCGCCAAGATCCTTGTTATTGTGTCCCAGGGCTTTGGTTTGCTTATTCATGAAGGCGCAATGACATAAAAACGATAATGGATGACCTTGCATTTTCGTCAAAATTTCAACCATGGCCATAGGGACGGGTTAGAAAGCTCAAGTGATGTAGTTGGATGTTCCTTCAAATGGCCATAACTTCGTAGCCATGTGTCCTAGCATGATGATTAAGACAGTTTTGGAAAGGTATTGAAGTGTTCTACAAGATCTGTACAAAGGTTAAAAGATCAAATTCATTTTTAGTCTAGTAAATCGCCTCTGAATGCATTGTACTCGGGAAAACCTGTCAATTTGAGCATGTGTTTAAAGGGTATTATGAAACTTTTTCATCGCCAAGATCCTTGTTATTGTGTCCCAGGGCTTTGGTTTGCTTATTCATGAAGGCCCAATGACATAAAAACGATAATGGATGACCTTGCATTTTCGTCAAAATTTCAACCATGGCCATAGGGACGGGTGAAATAGCTCAAGTGATGTAGTTGGATGTTCCTTCAAATGGCCATAACTTCGTAGCCATGTGTCCTAGCGTGATGATTAAGACAGTTTTGGAAAGGTATTGAAGTGTTCTACAAGATCTAAACAAAGGTTAAAAGATCAAATTCATTTTTAGTCTAGTAAATCGCATCTGAATGCATTGTACTCGGGAAAACCTGTCAATTTGAGCATGTGTTTAAAGGGTATTATGAAACTTTTTCATCGCCAAGATCCTTGTTATTGTGTCCCAGGGCTTTGATTTGCTTATTCATGAAGGCCCAATGACATAAAAACGATAATGGATGACTTTGCATTTTCGTCAAAATTTCAACCATGGCCATAGGGACGGGTTAGAAAGCTCAAGTGATGTAGTTGGATGTTCCTTCAAATGGCCATAACTTCGTAGCCATGTGTCCTAGCGTGATGATTAAGACAGTTTTGGAAAGGTATTGAAGTGTTCTACAAGATCTGTACAAAGGTTAAAAGATCAAATTCATTTTTAGTCTAGTAAATCGCCTCTGAATGCATTGTACTCGGGAAAACCTGTCAATTTGAGCATGTGTTTAAAGGGTATTATGAAACTTTTTCATCGCCAAGATCCTTGTTATTGTGTCCCTGGGCTTTGGTTTGCTTAATCATGAAGGCTCAATGACATAAAAACGATAATGGATGACCTTGCATTTTCGTCAAAATTTCAACCATGACCATAGGGACGGGTGAAATAGCTCAAGTGATGTAGTTGGATGTTCCTTCAAATGGCCATAACTTCGTAGCCATGTGTCCTAGCATGATGATTAAGACAGTTTTGGAAAGGTATTGAAGTGTTCTACAAGATCTGTACATTGATTGAAAGATCAAAGTCACTTTCAGTGTAGTAAATGGCCTCTGAATGCATTGTACTCGGGAAAACCTGTCGATTTGCGCATGTATTTAAAGGGTAAAGTGACTCATTATGAAACTTTTTCATCGCCAAGATCCTTGTTATTGTGTCCCAGGGCTTTGATTTGCTTATTCATGAAGCCCCAATGACATTAAAACGATAATGGATGACCTTGCATTTTCGTCAAAATTTCAACCATGGCCAAAGGGACGGGTGAAATAGCTCAAGTGATGTAGTTGGATGTTCCTTCAAATGGCCATAACTTCGTAGCCATGTGTCCTAGCGTGATGATTAAGACAGTTTTGGAAAGGTATTGAAGTGGTCTACAAGATCTGTACATAGGTTTAAAGATCAAATTCACTTTTAGTCTAGTAAATGGCCTCTGAATGCATTGTACTCGGGAAAACCTGTCAATTTGAGCATGTGTTTAAAGGGTATTATGAAACTTTTTCATCGCCAAGATCCTTGTTATTGTGTCCCAGGGCTTTGGTTTGCTTATTCATGAAGGCGCAATGACATAAAAACGATAATGGATGACCTTGCATTTTCGTCAAAATTTCAACCATGGCCATAGGGACGGGTTAGAAAGCTCAAGTGATGTAGTTGGATGTTCCTTCAAATGGCCATAACTTCGTAGCCATGTGTCCTAGCATGATGATTAAGACAGTTTTGGAAAGGTATTGAAGTGTTCTACAAGATCTGTACAAAGGTTAAAAGATCAAATTCATTTTTAGTCTAGTAAATCGCCTCTGAATGCATTGTACTCGGGAAAACCTGTCAATTTGAGCATGTGTTTAAAGGGTATTATGAAACTTTTTCATCGCCAAGATCCTTGTTATTGTGTCCCAGGGCTTTGGTTTGCTTATTCATGAAGGCCCAATGACATAAAAACGATAATGGATGACCTTGCATTTTCGTCAAAATTTCAACCATGGCCATAGGGACGGGTGAAATAGCTCAAGTGATGTAGTTGGATGTTCTTTCCAATGGCCATAACTTCGTAGCCATGTGTCCTTGCGTGATGATTAAGACAGTTTTGGAAAGGTATTGAAGTGTTCTACAAGATCTGTACAAAGGTTAAAAGATCAAATTCATTTTTAGTCTAGTAAATCGCCTCTGAATGCATTGTACTCGGGAAAACCTGTCAATTTGAGCATGTGTTTAAAGGGTATTATGAAACTTTTTCATCGCCAAGATCCTTGTTATTGTGTCCCAGGGCTTTGGTTTGCTTAATCATGAAGGCTCAATGACATAAAAACGATAATGGATGACCTTGCATTTTCGTCAAAATTTCAACCATGACCATAGGGACGGGTGAAATAGCTCAAGTGATGTAGTTGGATGTTCCTTCAAATGGCCATAACTTCGTAGCCATGTGTCCTAGCATGATGATTAAGACAGTTTTGGAAAGGTATTGAAGTGTTCTACAAGATCTGTACATTGATTGAAAGATCAAAGTCACTTTCAGTGTAGTAAATGGCCTCTGAATGCATTGTACTCGGGAAAACCTGTCGATTTGCGCATGTATTTAAAGGGTAAAGTGACTCATTATGAAACTTTTTCATCGCCAAGATCCTTGTTATTGTGTCCCAGGGCTTTGATTTGCTTATTCATGAAGGCCCAATGACATAAAAACGATAATGGATGACCTTGCATTTTCGTCAAAATTTCAAGCATGGCCATAGGGACGGGTGAAAAAGCTCAAGTGATGTAGTTGGATGTTCCTTCAAATGGCCATAACTTCGTAGCCATGTGTCCTTGCGTGATGATTAAGACAGTTTTGGAAAGGTATTGAAGTGTTCTACAAGATCTGTACAAAGGTTAAAAGATCAAATTCATTTTTAGTCTAGTAAATCGCCTCTGAATGCATTGTACTCGGGAAAACCTGTCAATTTGAGCATGTGTTTAAAGGGTATTATGAAACTTTTTCATCGCCAAGATCCTTGTTATTGTGTCCCAGGGCTTTGGTTTGCTTATTCATGAAGGCCCAATGACATAAAAACGATAATGGATGACCTTGCATTTTCGTCAAAATTTCAAGCATGGCCATAGGGACGGGTGAAAAAGGTCAAGTGATGTAGTTGGATGTTCCTTCAAATGGCCATAACCTCGTAGCCATGTGTCCTAGCGTGATGATTAAGACAGTTTTGGAAAGGTATTGAAGTGGTCTACAAGATCTGTACATTGATTGAACGATCAAAGTCACTTTTAGTGTAGTAAATGGCCTCTGAATGCATTGTACTCGGGAAAACCTGTCGATTTGAGCATGTGTTTAAAGGGTATTATGAAACTTTTTCATCGCCAAGATCCTTGTTATTGTGTCCCAGGGCTTTGGTTTGCTTATTCATGAAGGCCCAATGACATAAAAACGATAATGGATGACCTTGCATTTTCGTCAAAATTTCAACCATGGCCATAGGGACGGGTGAAATAGCTCAAGTGATGTAGTTGGATGTTCCTTCAAATGGCCATAACTTCGTAGCCATGTGTCCTAGCGTGATGATTAAGACAGTTTTGGTAAGGTATTGAAGTGGTTTACAAGATCTGTACATTGATTGAAAGATCAAAGTCACTTTCAGTGTAGTAAATGGCCTCTGAATGCATTGTACTCGGGAAAACCTGTCAATTTGAGCATGTGTTTAAAGGGTATTATGAAACTTTTTCATCGCCAAGATCCTTGTTATTGTGTCCCAGGGCTTTGGTTTGCTTATTCATGAAGGCCCAATGACATAAAAACGATAATGGATGACCTTGCATTTTCGTCAAAATTTCAACCATGGCCATAGGGACGGGTGAAATAGCTCAAGTGATGTAGTTGGATGTTCCTTCAAATGGCCATAACTTCGTAGCCATGTGTCCTAGCGTGATGATTGAGACAGTTTTGGGAAGGTATTGAAGTGGTCTACAAGATCTGTACATCGGTTAAAAGATCAAATTCACTTTTAATCTAGTTAATGGCCTCTGAATGCATTGTACTCGGGAAAACCTGTCAATTTGAGCATGTGTTTAAAGGGTAAAGTGACCCATTATGAAACTTTTTCATCGCCAAGATCCTTGTTATTGTGTCCCAGGGCTTTGGTTTGCTTATTCATGAAGGCCCAATGACATAAAAACGATAATGGATGACCTTGCATTTTCGTCAAAATTTCAACCATGGCCATAGGGACGGGTGAAAAAGCTCAAGTGATGTAGTTGGATGTTCCTTCAAATGGCCATAACTTCGTAGCCATGTGTCCTTGCATGATGATTAAGACAGTTTTGGAAAGGTATTGAAGTGGTCTACAAGATCTGTACATAGGTTTAAAGATCAAATTCACTTTTAGTCTAGTAAATGGCCTCTGAATGCATTGTACTCGGGAAAACCTGTCAATTTGAGCATGTGTTTAAAGGGTATTATGAAACTTTTTCATCGCCAAGATCCTTGTTATTGTGTCCCAGGGCTTTGGTTTGCTTATTCATGAAGGCGCAATGACATAAAAACGATAATGGATGACCTTGCATTTTCGTCAAAATTTCAACCATGGCCATAGGGACGGGTTAGAAAGCTCAAGTGATGTAGTTGGATGTTCCTTCAAATGGCCATAACTTCGTAGCCATGTGTCCTAGCATGATGATTAAGACAGTTTTGGAAAGGTATTGAAGTGTTCTACAAGATCTGTACAAAGGTTTAAAGATCAAATTCATTTTTAGTCTAGTAAATCGCCTCTGAATGCATTGTACTCGGGAAAACCTATCAATTTGAGCATGTGTTTAAAGGGTATTATGAAACTTTTTCATCGCCAAGATCCTTGTTATTGTGTCCCAGGGCTTTGGTTTGCTTATTCATGAAGGCGCAATGACATAAAAACGATAATGGATGACCTTGCATTTTCGTCAAAATTTCAACCATGGCCATAGGGACGGGTGAAATAGCTCAAGTGATGTAGTTGGATGTTCCTTCAAATGGCCATAACTTCGTAGCCATGTGTCCTAGCGTGATGATTAAGACAGTTTTGGTAAGGTATTGAAGTGGTTTACAAGATCTGTACATTGATTGAAAGATCAAAGTCACTTTCAGTGTAGTAAATGGCCTCTGAATGCATTGTACTCGGGAAAACCTGTCGATTTGAGCATGTATTTAAAGGGTAAAGTGACCCATTATGAAACTTTTTCATCGCCAAGATCCTTGTTATTGTGTCCCAGGGCTTTGGTTTGCTTATTCATGAAGCCCCAATGACATAAGAACGATAATGGATGACCTTGCATTTTCGTCAAAATTTCAACCATGGCCATAGGGACGGGTGAAATAGCTCAAGTGATGTAGTTGGATGTTCCTTCAAATGGCCATAACTTCGTAGCCATGTGTCCTAGCGTGATGATTAAGACAGTTTTGGAAAGGTATTGAAGTGGTCTACAAGATCTGTACATCGGTTAAAAGATCAAATTCATTTTTAGTCTAGTAAATCGCCTCTGAATGCATTGTACTCGGGAAAACCTGTCAATTTGAGCATGTGTTTAAAGGGTATTATGAAACTTTTTCATCGCCAAGATCCTTGTTATTGTGTCCCAGGGCTTTGGTTTGCTTATTCATGAAGGCCCAATGACATAAAAACGATAATGGATGACCTTGCATTTTCGTCAAAATTTCAACCATGGCCATAGGGACGGGTGAAATAGCTCAAGTGATGTAGTTGGATGTTCCTTCAAATGGCCATAACTTCGTAGCCATGTGTCCTTGCATGATGATTAAGACAGTTTTGGAAAGGTATTGAAGTGTTCTACAAGATCTGTACAAAGCTTAAAAGATCAAATTCATTTTTAGTCTAGTAAATCGCCTCTGAATGCATTGTACTCGGGAAAACCTGTCAATTTGAGCATGTGTTTAAAGGGTATTATGAAACTTTTTCATCGCCAAGATCCTTGTTATTGTGTCCCAGGGCTTTGGTTTGCTTATTCATGAAGGCCCAATGACATAAAAACGATAATGGATGACCTTGCATTTTCGTCAAAATTTCAACCATGGCCATAGGGACGGGTGAAATAGCTCAAGTGATGTAGTTGGATGTTCCTTCAAATGGCCATAACTTCGTAGCCATGTGTCCTTGCGTGATGATTAAGACAGTTTTGGAAAGGTATTGAAGTGGTCTACAAGATCTGTACAAAGGTTAAACAACCAAAGTCACTTTCAGTGTAGTAAATGGCCTCTGAATGCATTGTACTCGGGAAAACCTGTCGATTTGCGCATGTATTTAAAGGGTAAAGTGACTCATTATGAAACTTTTTCATCGCCAAGATCCTTGTTATTGTGTCCCAGGGCTTTGATTTGCTTATTCATGAAGCCCCAATGACATTAAAACGATAATGGATGACCTTGCATTTTCGTCAAAATTTCAACCATGGCCAAAGGGACGGGTGAAATAGCTCAAGTGATGTAGTTGGATGTTCCTTCAAATGGCCATAACTTCGTAGCCATGTGTCCTAGCGTGATGATTAAGACAGTTTTGGAAAGGTATTGAAGTGGTCTACAAGATCTGTACATTGATTGAACGATCAAAGTCACTTTCAGTGTAGTAAATGGCCTCTGAATGCATTGTACTCGGGAAAACCTGTCGATTTGAGCATGTATTTAAAGGGTAAAGTGACCCATTATGAAACTTTTTCATCGCCAAGATCCTTGTTATTGTGTCCCAGGGCTTTGATTTGCTTATTCATGAAGGCCCAATGACATAAAAACGATAATGGATGACCTTGCATTTTCGTCAAAATTTCAACCATGGCCATGGGGACGGGTGAAAAAGCTCAAGTGATGTAGTTGGATGTTCCTTCAAATGGCCATAACTTCGTAGCCATGTGTCCTTGCGTGATGATTAAGACAGTTTTGGAAAGGTATTGAAGTGGTCTACAAGATCTGTACATAGGTTTAAAGATCAAATTCACTTTTAGTCTAGTAAATGGCCTCTGAATGCATTGTACTCGGGAAAACCTGTCAATTTGAGCATGTGTTTAAAGGGTATTATGAAACTTTTTCATCGCCAAGATCCTTGTTATTGTGTCCCAGGGCTTTGGTTTGCTTATTCATGAAGGCCCAATGACATAAAAACGATAATGGATGACCTTGCATTTTCGTCAAAATTTCAACCATGGCCATAGGGACGGGTGAAAAAGCTCAAGTGATGTAGTTGGATGTTCCTTCAAATGGCCATAACTTCGTAGCCATGTGTCCTTGCGTGATGATTAAGACAGTTTTGGAAAAGTATTGAAGTGTTCTACAAGATCTGTACAAAGGTTAAAAGATCAAATTCATTTTTAGTCTAGTAAATCGCATCTGAATGTATTGTACTCGGGAAAACCTGTCGATTTGAGCATGTATTTAAAGGGTAAAGTGACCCATTATGAAACTTTTTCATCGCCAAGATCCTTGTTATTGTGTCCCAGGGCTTTGGTTTGCTTATTCATGAAGGCTCAATGACATAAAAACGATAATGGATGACCTTGCATTTTCGTCAAAATTTCAACCATGGCCATAGGGACGGGTGAAATAGCTCAAGTGATGTAGTTGGATGTTCCTTCAAATGGCCATAACTTCGTAGCCATGTGTCCTAGCGTGATGATTAAGACAGTTTTGGAAAGGTATTGAAGTGGTCTACAAGATCTGTACATCGGTTAAAAGATCAAATTCACTTTTAGTCTAGTAAATCGCCTCTGAATGCATTGTACTCGGGAAAACCTGTCAATTTGAGCATGTGTTTAAAGGGTATTATGAAACTTTTTCATCGCCAAGATCCTTGTTATTGTGTCCCAGGGCTTTGGTTTGCTTATTCATGAAGGCCCAATGACATAAAAACGATAATGGATGACCTTGCATTTTCGTCAAAATTTCAACCATGGCCATAGGGACGGGTGAAAAAGCTCAAGTGATGTAGTTGGATGTTCCTTCAAATGGCCATAACTTCGTAGCCATGTGTCCTAGCATGATGATTAAGACAGTTTTGGAAAGGTATTGAAGGGTTCTACAAGATCTGTACAAAGGTTAAAAGATCAAATTCATTTTTAGTCTAGTAAATCGCCTCTGAATGCATTGTACTCGGGAAAACCTGTCAATTTGAGCATGTGTTTAAAGGGTATTATGAAACTTTTTCATCGCCAAGATCCTTGTTATTGTGTCCCAGGGCTTTGGTTTGCTTATTCATGAAGGCCCAATGACATAAAAACGATAATGGATGACCTTGCATTTTCGTCAAAATTTCAACCATGGCCATAGGGACGGGTGAAAAAGCTCAAGTGATGTAGTTGGATGTTCCTTCAAATGGCCATAACTTCGTAGCCATGTGTCCTAGCATGATGATTAAGACAGTTTTGGAAAGGTATTGAAGGGTTCTACAAGATCTGTACAAAGGTTAAAAGATCAAATTCATTTTTAGTCTAGTAAATCGCCTCTGAATGCATTGTACTCGGGAAAACCTGTCAATTTGAGCATGTGTTTAAAGGGTATTATGAAACTTTTTCATCGCCAAGATCCTTGTTATTGTGTCCCAGGGCTTTGGTTTGCTTAATCATGAAGGCTCAATGACATAAAAGCGATAATGGATGACCTTGCATTTTCGTCAAAATTTCAACCATGACCATAGGGACGGGTGAAATAGCTCAAGTGATGTAGTTGGATGTTCCTTCAAATGGCCATAACTTCGTAGCCATGTGTCCTAGCATGATGATTAAGACAGTTTTGGAAAGGTATTGAAGTGTTCTACAAGATCTGTACAAAGGTTAAAAGATCAAATTCATTTTTAGTCTAGTAAATCGCCTCTGAATGCATTGTACTCGGGAAAACCTGTCAATTTGAGCATGTGTTTAAAGGGTATTATGAAACTTTTTCATCGCCAAGATCCTTGTTATTGTGTCCCAGGGCTTTGGTTTGCTTATTCATGAAGGCCCAATGACATAAAAACGATAATGGATGACCTTGCATTTTCGTCAAAATTTCAACCATGGCCATAGGGACGGGTGAAAAAGCTCAAGTGATGTAGTTGGATGTTCCTTCAAATGGCCATAACTTCGTAGCCATGTGTCCTTGCGTGATGATTAAGACAGTTTTGGAAAGGTATTGAAGTGTTCTACAAGATCTGTACAAAGGTTAAAAGATCAAATTCATTTTTAGTCTAGTAAATCGCCTCTGAATGCATTGTACTCGGGAAAACCTGTCAATTTGAGCATGTGTTTAAAGGGTATTATGAAACTTTTTCATCGCCAAGATCCTTGTTATTGTGTCCCAGGGCTTTGGTTTGCTTATTCATGAAGGCCCAATGACATAAAAACGATAATGGATGACCTTGCATTTTCGTCAAAATTTCAACCATGGCCATAGGGACGGGTGAAATAGCTCAAGTGATGTAGTTGGATGTTCCTTCAAATGGCCATAACTTCGTAGCCATGTGTCCTAGCATGATGATTAAGACAGTTTTGGAAAGGTATTGAAGTGTTCTACAAGATCTGTACAAAGGTTAAAAGATCAAATTCATTTTTAGTCTAGTAAATCGCCTCTGAATGCATTGTACTCGGGAAAACCTGTCAATTTGAGCATGTGTTTAAAGGGTATTATGAAACTTTTTCATCGCCAAGATCCTTGTTATTGTGTCCCAGGGCTTTGGTTTGCTTAATCATGAAGGCTCAATGACATAAAAACGATAATGGATGACCTTGCATTTTCGTCAAAATTTCAACCATGACCATAGGGACGGGTGAAAAAGCTCAAGTGATGTAGTTGGATGTTCCTTCAAATGGCCATAACTTCGTAGCCATTTGTCCTTGCGTGATGATTAAGACAGTTTTGGAAAGGTATTGAAGTGTTCTACAAGATCTGTACAAAGCTTAAAAGATCAAATTAATTTTTAGTCTAGTAAATCGCCTCTGAATGCATTGTACTCGGGAAAACCTGTCAATTTGAGCATGTGTTTAAAGGGTATTATGAAACTTTTTCATCGCCAAGATCCTTGTTATTGTGTCCCAGGGCTTTGGTTTGCTTATTCATGAAGGCCCAATGACATAAAAACGATAATGGATGACCTTGCATTTTCGTCAAAATTTCAACCATGGCCATAGGGACGGGTGAAAAAGCTCAAGTGATGTAGTTGGATGTTCCTTCAAATGGCCATAACTTCGTAGCCATGTGTCCTTGCGTGATGATTAAGACAGTTTTGGAAAGGTATTGAAGTGTTCTACAAGATCTGTACAAAGGTTAAAAGATCAAATTCATTTTTAGTCTAGTAAATCGCCTCTGAATGCATTGTACTCGGGAAAACCTGTCAATTTGAGCATGTGTTTAAAGGGTATTATGAAACTTTTTCATCGCCAAGATCCTTGTTATTGTGTCCCAGGGCTTTGGTTTGCTTATTCATGAAGGCCCAATGACATAAAAACGATAATGGATGAACTTGCATTTTCGTCAAAATTTCAACCATGGCCATAGGGACGGGTGAAATAGCTCAAGTGATGTAGTTGGATGTTCCTTCAAATGGCCATAACTTCGTAGCCATGTGTCCTAGCATGATGATTAAGACAGTTTTGGAAAGGTATTGAGGTGTTCTACAAGATCTGTACAAAGGTTAAAAGATCAAATTCATTTTTAGTCTAGTAAATCGCCTCTGAATGCATTGTACTCGGGAAAACCTGTAAATTTGAGCATGTGTTTAAAGGGTATTATGAAACTTTTTCATCGCCAAGATATTTGTTATTGTGTCCCAGGGCTTTGGTTTGCTTATTCATGAAGGCCCAATGACATAAAAACGATAATGGATGACCTTGCATTTTCGTCAAAATTTCAACCATGGCCATAGGGACGGGTGAAATAGCTCAAATGATGTAGTTGGATGTTCCTTCAAATGGCCATAACTTCGTAGCCATGTGTCCTTGCGTGATGATTAAGACAGTTTTGGAAAGGTATTGAAGTGTTCTACAAGATCTGTACAAAGGTTAAAAGAACAAATTCATTTTTAGTCTAGTAAATCGCCTCTGAATGCATTTTACTCGGGAAAACCTGTCAATTTGAGCATGTGTTTAAAGGGTATTATGAAACTTTTTCATCGCCAAGATCCTTGTTATTGTGTCCCAGGGCTTTGGTTTGCTTATTCATGAAGGCCCAATGACATAAAAACGATAATGGATGACCTTGCATTTTCGTCAAAATTTCAACCATGGCCATAGGGACGGGTGAAATAGCTCAAGTGATGTAGTTGGATGTTCCTTCAAATGGCCATAACCTCGTAGCCATGTGTCCTAGCATGATGATTAAGACAGTTTTGGAAAGGTATTGAAGTGTTCTACAAGATCTGTGCAAAGCTTAAAAGATCAAATTCATTTTTAGTCTAGTAAATCGCCTCTGAATGCATTGTACTCGGGAAAACCTGTCAATTTGAGCATGTGTTTAAAGGGTATTATGAAACTTTTTCATCGCCAAGATCCTTGTTATTGTGTCCCAGGGCTTTGGTTTGCTTATTCATGAAGGCCCAATGACATAAAAACGATAATGGATGACCTTGCATTTTCGTCAAAATTTCAACCATGGCCATAGGGACGGGTGAAAAAGCTCAAGTGATGTAGTTGGATGTTCCTTCAAATGGCCATAACTTCGTAGCCATGTGTCCTAGCGTGATGATTAAGACAGTTTTAAAAAGGTATTGAAGTGTTCTACAAGATCTGTACAAAGGTTAAAAGATCAAATTCATTTTTAGTCTAGTAAATTGCCTCTGAATGCATTGTACTCGGGAAAACCTGTAAATTTGAGCATGTGTTTAAAGGGTATTATGAAACTTTTTCATCGCCAAGATATTTGTTATTGTGTCCCAGGGCTTTGGTTTGCTTATTCATGAAGGCCCAATGACATAAAAACGATAATGGATGACCTTGCATTTTCGTCAAAATTTCAACCATGGCCATAGGGACGGGTTAGAAAGCTCAAGTGATGTAGTTGGATGTTCCTTCAAATGGCCATAACTTCGTAGCCATGTGTCCTTGCGTGATGATTAAGACAGTTTTGGAAAGGTATTGAAGTGTTCTACAAGATCTGTACAAAGGTTAAAAGAACAAATTCATTTTTAGTCTAGTAAATCGCCTCTGAATGCATTTTACTCGGGAAAACCTGTCAATTTGAGCATGTGTTTAAAGGGTATTATGAAACTTTTTCATCGCCAAGATCCTTGTTATTGTGTCCCAGGGCTTTGGTTTGCTTATTCATGAAGGCTCAATGACATAAAAACGATAATGGATGACCTTGCATTTTCGTCAAAATTTCAACCATGGCCATAGGGACGGGTGAAATAGCTCAAGTGATGTAGTTGGATGTTCCTTCAAATGGCCATAACTTCGTAGCCATGTGTCCTTGCGTGATGATTAAGACAGTTTTGGAAAGGTATTGAAGTGTTCTACAAGATCTGTACAAAGGTTAAAAGATCAAATTCATTTTTAGTCTAGTAAATCGCCTCTGAATGTATTGTACTCGGGAAAACCTGTCAATTTAAGCATGTGTTTAAAGGGTATTATGAAACTTTTTCATCGCCAAGATCCTTGTTATTGTGTCCCAGGGCTTTGGTTTGCTTATTCATGAAGGCCCAATGACATAAAAACGATAATGGATGACCTTGCATTTTCGTCAAAATTTCAACCATGGCCATAGGGACGGGTTAGAAAGCTCAAGTGATGTAGTTGGATGTTCCTTCAAATGGCCATAACTTCGTAGCCATGTGTCCTTGCGTGATGATTAAGACAGTTTTGGAAAGGTATTGAAGTGTTCTACAAGATCTGTACAAAGCTTAAAAGATCAAATTCATTTTTAGTCTAGTAAATCACCTCTGAATGCATTTTACTCGGGAAAACCTGTCAATTTGAGCATGTGTTTAAAGGGTATTATGAAACTTTTTCATCGCCAAGATCCTTGTTATTGTGTCCCAGGGCTTTGGTTTGCTTATTCATGAAGGCCCAATGACATAAAAACGATTATGGATGACCTTGCATTTTCGTCAAAATTTCAACCATGGCCATAGGGACGGGTGAAAAAGCTCAAGTGATGTAGTTGGATGTTCCTTCAAATGGCCATAACTTCGTAGCCATGTGTCCTTGCGTGATGATTAAGACAGTTTTGGAAAGGTATTGAAGTGTTCTACAAGATCTGTACAAAGCTTAAAAGATCAAATTCATTTTTAGTCTAGTAAATCGCCTCTGAATGCATTTTACTCGGGAAAACCTGTCAATTTGAGCATGTGTTTAAAGGGTATTATGAAACTTTTTCATCGCCAAGATCCTTGTTATTGTGTCCCAGGGCTTTGGTTTGCTTATTCATGAAGGCCCAATGACATAAAAACGATTATGGATGACCTTGCATTTTCGTCAAAATTTCAACCATGGCCATAGGGACGGGTGAAAAAGCTCAAGTGATGTAGTTGGATGTTCCTTCAAATGGCCATAACTTCGTAGCCATGTGTCCTTGCGTGATGATTAAGACAGTTTTGGAAAGGTATTGAAGTGTTCTACAAGATCTGTACAAAGCTTAAAAGATCAAATTCATTTTTAGTCTAGTAAATCGCCTCTGAATGCATTTTACTCGGGAAAACCTGTCAATTTGAGCATGTGTTTAAAGGGTATTATGAAACTTTTTCATCGCCAAGATCCTTGTTATTGTGTCCCAGGGCTTTGGTTTGCTTATTCATGAAGGCCCAATGACATAAAAACGATAATGGATGACCTTGCATTTTCGTCAAAATTTCAACCATGGCCATAGGGACGGGTGAAATAGCTCAAGTGATGTAGTTGGATGTTCCTTCAAATGGCCATAACTTCGTAGCCATGTGTCCTAGCGTGATGATTAAGACAGTTTTGGAAAGGTATTGAAGTGGTCTACAAGATCTGTACATTGATTGAACGATCAAAGTCACTTTCAGTGTAGTAAATGGCCTCTGAATGCATTGTACTCGGGAAAACCTGTCGATTTGAGCATGTATTTAAAGGGTAAAGTGACCCATTATGAAACTTTTTCATCGCCAAGATCCTTGTTATTGTGTCCCAGGGCTTTGATTTGCTTATTCATGAAGGCCCAATGACATAAAAACGATAATGGATGACCTTGCATTTTCGTCAAAATTTCAACCATGGCCATAGGGACGGGTGAAAAAGCTCAAGTGATGTAGTTGGATGTTCCTTCAAATGGCCATAACTTCGTAGCCATGTGTCCTTGCGTGATGATTAAGACAGTTTTGGAAAGGTATTGAAGTGTTCTACAAGATCTGTACAAAGGTTAAAAGAACAAATTCATTTTTAGTCTAGTAAATCGCCTCTGAATGCATTGTACTCGGGAAAACCTGTCAATTTGAGCATGTGTTTAAAGGGTATTATGAAACTTTTTCATCGCCAAGATCCTTGTTATTGTGTCCCAGGGCTTTGGTTTGCTTATTCATGAAGGCCCAATGACATAAAAACGATAATGGATGACCTTGCATTTTCGTCAAAATTTCAACCATGGCCATAGGGACGGGTGAAAAAGCTCAAGTGATGTAGTTGGATGTTCCTTCAAATGGCCATAACTTCGTAGCCATGTGTCCTAGCGTGATGATTAAGACAGTTTTAAAAAGGTATTGAAGTGTTCTACAAGATCTGTACAAAGGTTAAAAGATCAAATTCATTTTTAGTCTAGTAAATTGCCTCTGAATGCATTGTACTCGGGAAAACCTGTAAATTTGAGCATGTGTTTAAAGGGTATTATGAAACTTTTTCATCGCCAAGATATTTGTTATTGTGTCCCAGGGCTTTGGTTTGCTTATTCATGAAGGCCCAATGACATAAAAACGATAATGGATGACCTTGCATTTTCGTCAAAATTTCAACCATGGCCATAGGGACGGGTTAGAAAGCTCAAGTGATGTAGTTGGATGTTCCTTCAAATGGCCATAACTTCGTAGCCATGTGTCCTTGCGTGATGATTAAGACAGTTTTGGAAAGGTATTGAAGTGTTCTACAAGATCTGTGCAAAGCTTAAAAGATCAAATTCATTTTTAGTCTAGTAAATCGCCTCTGAATGCATTGTACTCGGGAAAACCTGTAAATTTGAGCATGTGTTTAAAGGGTATTATGAAACTTTTTCATCGCCAAGATATTTGTTATTGTGTCCCAGGGCTTTGGTTTGCTTATTCATGAAGGCCCAATGACATAAAAACGATAATGGATGACCTTGCATTTTCGTCAAAATTTCAACCATGGCCATAGGGACGGGTGAAATAGCTCAAATGATGTAGTTGGATGTTCCTTCAAATGGCCATAACCTCGTAGCCATGTGTCCTAGCATGATGATTAAGACAGTTTTGGAAAGGTATTGAAGTGTTCTACAAGATCTGTGCAAAGCTTAAAAGATCAAATTCATTTTTAGTCTAATAAATCGCCTCTGAATGCATTGTACTCGGGAAAACCTGTCAATTTGAGCATGTGTTTAAAGGGTATTATGAAACTTTTTCATCGCCAAGATCCTTGTTATTGTGTCCCAGGGCTTTGATTTGCTTATTCATGAAGGCCCAATGACATAAAAACGATAATGGATGACCTTGCATTTTCGTCAAAATTTCAACCATGGCCATAGGGACGGGTGAAAAAGCTCAAGTGATGTAGTTGGATGTTCCTTCAAATGGCCATAACTTCGTAGCCATGTGTCCTAGCGTGATGATTAAGACAGTTTTAAAAAGGTATTGAAGTGTTCTACAAGATCTGTACAAAGGTTAAAAGATCAAATTCATTTTTAGTCTAGTAAATTGCCTCTGAATGCATTGTACTCGGGAAAACCTGTAAATTTGAGCATGTGTTTAAAGGGTATTATGAAACTTTTTCATCGCCAAGATATTTGTTATTGTGTCCCAGGGCTTTGGTTTGCTTATTCATGAAGGCCCAATGACATAAAAACGATAATGGATGACCTTGCATTTTCGTCAAAATTTCAACCATGGCCATAGGGACGGGTTAGAAAGCTCAAGTGATGTAGTTGGATGTTCCTTCAAATGGCCATAACTTCGTAGCCATGTGTCCTTGCGTGATGATTAAGACAGTTTTGGAAAGGTATTGAAGTGTTCTACAAGATCTGTACAAAGGTTAAAAGAACAAATTCATTTTTAGTCTAGTAAATCGCCTCTGAATGCATTTTACTCGGGAAAACCTGTCAATTTGAGCATGTGTTTAAAGGGTATTATGAAACTTTTTCATCGCCAAGATCCTTGTTATTGTGTCCCAGGGCTTTGATTTGCTTATTCATGAAGGCCCAATGACATAAAAACGATTATGGATGACCTTGCATTTTCGTCAAAATTTCAACCATGGCCATAGGGACGGGTGAAAAAGCTCAAGTGATGTAGTTGGATGTTCCTTCAAATGGCCATAACTTCGTAGCCATGTGTCCTTGCGTGATGATTAAGACAGTTTTGGAAAGGTATTGAAGTGGTCTACAAGATCTGTACATAGGTTTAAAAATCAAATTCACTTGTAGTCTAGTAAATGGCCTCTGAATGCATTGTACTCGGGAAAACCTGTCAATTTGAGCATGTGTTTAAAGGGTATTATGAAACTTTTTCATCGCCAAGATCCTTGTTATTGTGTCCCAGGGCTTTGGTTTGCTTATTCATGAAGGCCCAATGACATTAAAACGATAATGGATGACCTTGCATTTTCGTCAAAATTTCAACCATGGCCATAGGGACGGGTGAAATAGCTCAAGTGATGTAGTTGGATGTTCCTTCAAATGGCCATAACTTCGTAGCCATGTGTCCTTGCGTGATGATTAAGACAGTTTTGGAAAGGTATTGAAGTGTTCTACAAGATCTGTACAAAGCTTAAAAGATCAAATTCATTTTTAGTCTAGTAAATCGCCTCTGAATGCATTGTACTCGGGAAAACCTGTCAATTTGAGCATGTGTTTAAAGGGTATTATGAAACTTTTTCATCGCCAAGATCCTTGTTATTGTGTCCCAGGGCTTTGATTTGCTTATTCATGAAGGCCCAATGACATAAAAACGATAATGGATGACCTTGCATTTTCGTCAAAATTTCAACCATGGCCATAGGGACGGGTGAAATAGCTCAAGTGATGTAGTTGGATGTTCCTTCAAATGGCCATAACTTCGTAGCCATGTGTCCTAGCGTGATGATTAAGACAGTTTTGGAAAGGTATTGAAGTGGTCTACAAGATCTGTACATTGATTGAACGATCAAAGTCACTTTCAGTGTAGTAAATGGCCTCTGAATGCATTGTACTCGGGAAAACCTGTCGATTTGAGCATGTATTTAAAGGGTAAAGTGACTCATTATGAAACTTTTTCATCGCCAAGATCCTTGTTATTGTGTCCCAGGGCTTTGATTTGCTTATTCATGAAGCCCCAATGACATTAAAACGATAATGGATGACCTTGCATTTTCGTCAAAATTTCAACCATGGCCAAAGGGACGGGTGAAATAGCTCAAGTGATGTAGTTGGATGTTCCTTCAAATGGCCATAACTTCGTAGCCATGTGTCCTAGCGTGATGATTAAGACAGTTTTGGAAAGGTATTGAAGTGGTCTACAAGATCTGTACATTGATTGAACGATTAAAGTCACTTTCAGTGTAGTAAATGGCCTCTGAATGCATTGTACTCGGGAAAACCTGTCGATTTGAGCATGTATTTAAAGGGTAAAGTGACCCATTATGAAACTTTTTCATCGCCAAGATCCTTGTTATTGTGTCCCAGGGCTTTGATTTGCTTATTCATGAAGGCCCAATGACATAAAAACGATAATGGATGACCTTGCATTTTCGTCAAAATTTCAACCATGGCCATAGGGACGGGTGAAAAAGCTCAAGTGATGTAGTTGGATGTTCCTTCAAATGGCCATAACTTCGTAGCCATGTGTCCTAGCATGATACTTAAGACAGTTTTGGAAAGGTATTGAAGTGTTCTACAAGATCTGTACAAAGGTTAAAAGATCAAATTCATTTTTAGTCTAGTAAATCGCCTCTGAATTCATTGTACTCGGGAAAACCTGTCAATTTGAGCATGTGTTTAAAGGGTATTATGAAACTTTTTCATCGCCAAGATCCTTGTTATTGTGTCCCAGGGCTTTGGTTTGCTTATTCATGAAGGCCCAATGACATAAAAACGATAATGGATGACCTTGCATTTTCGTCAAAATTTCAACCATGGCCATAGGGACGGGTGAAATAGCTCAAGTGATGTAGTTGGATGTTCCTTCAAATGGCCATAACTTCGTAGCCATGTGTCCTAGCGTGATGATTAAGACAGTTTTGGAAAGGTATTGAAGTGGTTTACAAGATCTGTACATAGGTTTAAAGATCAAATTCACTTTTAGTCTAGTAAATGGCCTCTGAATGCATTGTACTCGGGAAAACCTGTCAATTTGAGCATGTGTTTAAAGGGTATTATGAAACTTTTTCATCGCCAAGATCCTTGTTATTGTGTCCCAGGGCTTTGGTTTGCTTATTCATGAAGGCCCAATGACATTAAAACGATAATGGATGACCTTGCATTTTCGTCAAAATTTCAACCATGGCCATAGGGACGGGTGAAATAGCTCAAGTGATGTAGTTGGATGTTCCTTCAAATGGCCATAACTTCGTAGCCATGTGTCCTTGCGTGATGATTAAGACAGTTTTGGAAAGGTATTGAAGTGTTCTACAAGATCTGTACAAAGGTTAAAAGATCAAATTCATTTTTAGTCTAGTAAATCGCATCTGAATGCATTGTACTCGGGAAAACCTGTCAATTTGAGCATGTGTTTAAAGGGTATTATGAAACTTTTTCATCGCCAAGATCCTTGTTATTGTGTCCCAGGGCTTTGGTTTGCTTATTCATGAAGGCCCAGTGACATAAAAACTATAATGGATGACCTTGCATTTTCGTCAAAATTTCAACCATGGCCATAGGGACGGGTGAAATAGCTCAAGTGATGTAGTTGGATGTTCCTTCAAATGGCCATAACCTCGTAGCCATGCGTCCTAGCGTGATGATTAAGACAGTTTTGGAAAGGTATTGAAGTGTTCTACAAGATCTGTACAAAGGTTAAAAGATCAAATTCATTTTTAGTCTAGTAAATCGCCTCTGAATGCATTGTACTCGGGAAAACCTGTCAATTTGAGCATGTGTTTAAAGGGTATTATGAAACTTTTTCATCGCCAAGATCCTTGTTATTGTGTCCCAGGGCTTTGGTTTGCTTATTCATGAAGGCGCAATGACATAAAAACGATAATGGATGACCTTGCATTTTCGTCAAAATTTCAACCATGGCCATAGGGACGGGTTAGAAAGCTCAAGTGATGTAGTTGGATGTTCCTTCAAATGGCCATAACTTCGTAGCCATGTGTCCTAGCATGATGATTAAGACAGTTTTGGAAAGGTATTGAAGTGTTCTACATGATCTGTACAAAGGTTAAAAGATCAAATTCATTTTTAGTCTAGTAAATCGCCTCTGAATGCATTGTACTCGGGAAAACCTGTCAATTTGAGCATGTGTTTAAAGGGTATTATGAAACTTTTTCATCGCCAAGATCCTTGTTATTGTGTCCCAGGGCTTTGGTTTGCTTATTCATGAAGGCCCAATGACATAAAAACGATAATGGATGACCTTGCATTTTCGTCAAAATTTCAACCATGGCCATAGGGACGGGTGAAAAAGCTCAAGTGATGTAGTTGGATGTTCCTTCAAATGGCCATAACTTCGTAGCCATGTGTCCTAGCGTGATGATTAAGACAGTTTTGGAAAGGTATTGAAGTGTTCTACAAGATCTGTACAAAGGTTAAAAGATCAAATTCATTTTTAGTCTAGTAAATCGCCTCTGAATGCATTGTACTCGGGAAAACCTGTCAATTTGAGCATGTGTTTAAAGGGTATTATGAAACTTTTTCATCGCCAAGATCCTTGTTATTGTGTCCCAGGGCTTTGGTTTGCTTATTCATGAAGGCCCAATGACATAAAAACGATAATGGATGACCTTGCATTTTCGTCAAAATTTCAACCATGGCCATAGGGACGGGTGAAAAAGCTCAAGTGATGTAGTTGGATGTTCCTTCAAATGGCCATAACTTCGTAGCCATGTGTCCTAGCGTGATGATTAAGACAGTTTTGGAAAGGTATTGAAGTGGTCTACAAGATCTGTACATTGATTGAAAGATCAAAGTCACTTTCAGTGTAGTAAATGACCTCTGAATGCATTGTACTCGGGAAAACCTGTCGATTTGCGCTTGTGTTTAAAGGGTATTATGAAACTTTTTCATCGCCAAGATCCTTGTTATTGTGTCCCAGGGCTTTGGTTTGCTTATTCATGAAGGCCCAATGACATAAAAACGATAATGGATGACCTTGCATTTTCGTCAAAATTTCAACCATGGCCATAGGGACGGGTGAAAAAGCTCAAGTGATGTAGTTGGATGTTCCTTCAAATGGCCATAACTTCGTAGCCATGTGTCCTAGCGTGATGATTAAGACAGTTTTGGAAAGGTATTGAAGTGTTCTACAAGATCTGTACATTGATTGAAAGATCAAAGTCACTTTCAGTGTAGTAAATGGCCTCTGAATGCATTGTACTCGGGAAAACCTGTCGATTTGCGCATGTATTTAAAGGGTAAAGTGATTCATTATGAAACTTTTTCATCGCCAAGATCCTTGTTATTGTGTCCCAGGGCTTTGGTTTGCTTATTCATTAAGGCGCAATGACATAAAAACGATAATGGATGACCTTGCATTTTCGTCAAAATTTCAACCATGGCCAAAGGGACGGGTGAAATAGCTCAAGTGATGTAGTTGGATGTTCCTTCAAATGGCCATAACCTCGTAGCCATGTGTCCTTGCGTGATGATTAAGACAGTTTTGGAAAGGTATTGAAGTGTTCTAGAAGATCTGTACAAAGGTTAAAGATCAAATTCATTTTTAGTCTAGTAAATCGCCTCTGAATGCATTGTACTCGGGAAAACCTGTCAATTTGAGCATGTGTTTAAAGGGTATTATGAAACTTTTTCATCGCCAAGATCCTTGTTATTGTGTCCCAGGGCTTTGGTTTGCTTATTCATGAAGGCCCAATGACATAAAAACGATAATGGATGACCTTGCATTTTCGTCAAAATTTCAACCATGGCCATAGGGACGGGTGAAAAAGCTCAAGTGATGTAGTTGGATGTTCCTTCAAATGGCCATAACTTCGTAGCCATGTGTCCTAGCGTGATGATTAAGACAGTTTTGGAAAGGTATTGAAGTGTTCTACAAGATCTGTACATTGATTGAAAGATCAAAGTCACTTTCAGTGTAGTAAATGGCCTCTGAATGCATTGTACTCGGGAAAACCTGTCGATTTGCGCATGTATTTAAAGGGTATTATGAAACTTTTTCATCGCCAAGATCCTTGTTATTGTGTCCCAGGGCTTTGGTTTGCTTATTCATGAAGGCCCAGTGACATAAAAACGATAATGGATGACCTTGCATTTTCGTCAAAATTTCAACCATGGCCATAGGGACGGGTGAAAAAGCTCAAGTGATGTAGTTGGATGTTCCTTCAAATGGCCATAACTTCGTAGCCATGTGTCCTTGCGTGATGATTAAGACAGTTTTGGAAAGGTATTGAAGTGTTCTACAAGATCTGTACAAAGGTTAAAAGATCAAATTCATTTTTAGTCTAGTAAATCGCATCTGAATGCATTGTACTCGGGAAAACCTGTCAATTTGAGCATGTGTTTAAAGGGTATTATGAAACTTTTTCATCGCCAAGATCCTTGTTATTGTGTCCCAGGGCTTTGGTTTGCTTATTCATGAAGGCCCAATGACATAAAAACGATAATGGATGACCTTGCATTTTCGTCAAAATTTCAACCATGGCCATAGGGACGGGTGAAAAAGCTCAAGTGATGTAGTTGGATGTTCCTTCAAATGGCCATAACTTCGTAGCCATGTGTCCTTGCGTGATGATTAAGACAGTTTTGGAAAGGTATTGAAGTGTTCTAGAAGATCTGTACAAAGGTTAAAAGATCAAATTCATTTTTAGTCTAGTAAATCGCCTCTGAATGCATTGTACTCGGGAAAACCTGTCAATTTGAGCATGTGTTTAAAGGGTATTATGAAACTTTTTCATCGCCAAGATCCTTGTTATTGTGTCCCAGGGCTTTGGTTTGCTTATTCATGAAGGCCCAATGACATAAAAACGATAATGGATGACCTTGCATTTTCGTCAAAATTTCAACCATGGCCATAGGGACGGGTGAAAAAGCTCAAGTGATGTAGTTGGATGTTCCTTCAAATGGCCATAACTTCGTAGCCATGTGTCCTAGCGTGATGATTAAGACAGTTTTGGAAAGGTATTGAAGTGGTCTACAAGATCTGTACAAAGGTTAAAAGGTCAAATTCACTTTTAGTCTAGTAAATGGCCTCTGAATGCATTGTACTCGGGAAAACCTGTCAATTTGAGCATGTGTTTAAAGGGTATTATGAAACTTTTTCATCGCCAAGATCCTTGTTATTGTGTCCCAGGGCTTTGGTTTGCTTATTCATGAAGGCGCAATGACATAAAAACGATAATGGATGACCTTGCATTTTCGTCAAAATTTCAACCATGGCCATAGGGACGGGTGAAAAAGCTCAAGTGATGTAGTTGGATGTTCCTTCAAATGGCCATAACTTCGTAGCCATGTGTCCTAGCATGATGATTAAGACAGTTTTGGAAAGGTATTGAAGTGTTCTACAAGATCTGTACATTGATTGAAAGATCAAAGTCACTTTCAGTGTAGTAAATGGCCTCTGAATGCATTGTACTCGGGAAAACCTGTCGATTTGCGCATGTATTTAAAGGGTAAAGTGACTCATTATGAAACTTTTTCATCGCCAAGATCCTTGTTATTGTGTCCCAGGGCTTTGATTTGCTTATTCATGAAGCCCCAATGACATTAAAACGATAATGGATGACCTTGCATTTTCGTCAAAATTTCAACCATGGCCAAAGGGACGGGTGAAATAGCTCAAGTGATGTAGTTGGATGTTCCTTCAAATGGCCATAACCTCGTAGCCATGTGTCCTTGCGTGATGATTAAGACAGTTTTGGAAAGGTATTGAAGTGTTCTAGAAGATCTGTACAAAGGTTAAAAGATCAAATTCATTTTTAGTCTAGTAAATCGCCTCTGAATGCATTGTACTCGGGAAAACCTGTCAATTTGAGCATGTGTTTAAAGGGTATTATGAAACTTTTTCATCGCCAAGATCCTTGTTATTGTGTCCCAGGGCTTTGGTTTGCTTATTCATGAAGGCCCAATGACATAAAAACGATAATGGATGACCTTGCATTTTCGTCAAAATTTCAACCATGGCCATAGGGACGGGTGAAAAAGCTCAAGTGATGTAGTTGGATGTTCCTTCAAATGGCCATAACTTCGTAGCCATGTGTCCTAGCGTGATGATTAAGACAGTTTTGGAAAGGTATTAAAGTGGTCTACAAGATCTGTACAAAGGTTAAAAGATCAAATTCACTTTTAGTCTAGTAAATGGCCTCTGAATGCATTGTACTCGGGAAAACCTGTCAATTTGAGCATGTGTTTAAAGGGTATTATGAAACTTTTTCATCGCCAAGATCCTTGTTATTGTGTCCCAGGGCTTTGGTTTGCTTATTCATGAAGGCGCAATGACATAAAAACGATAATGGATGACCTTGCATTTTCGTCAAAATTTCAACCATGGCCATAGGGACGGGTGAAAAAGCTCAAGTGATGTAGTTGGATGTTCCTTCAAATGGCCATAACTTCGTAGCCATGTGTCCTTGCGTGATGATTAAGACAGTTTTGGAAAGGTATTGAAGTGTTCTACAAGATCTGCACATAGGTTAAAAGATCAAATTCATTTTTAGTCTAGTAAATCGCCTCTGAATGCATTGTACTCGGGAAAACCTGTCAATTTGAGCATGTGTTTAAAGGGTATTATGAAACTTTTTCATCGCCAAGATCCTTCTTATTGTGTCCCAGGGCTTTGATTTGCTTATTCATGAAGGCCCAATGACATAAAAACGATAATGGATGACCTTGCATTTTCGTCAAAATTTCAACCATGGCCATAGGGACGGGTGAAAAAGCTCAAGTGATGTAGATGGATGTTCCTTCAAATGGCCATAACTTCGTAGCCATGTGTCCTTGCGTGATGTTTAAGACAGTTTTGGAAAGGTATTGAAGTGGTCTACAAGATCTGTACATAGGTTTAAAGATCAAATTCACTTTTAGTCTAGTAAATGGCCTCTGAATGCATTGTACTCGGGAAAACCTGTCAATTTGAGCATGTGTTTAAAGGGTATTATGAAACTTTTTCATCGCCAAGATCCTTGTTATTGTGTCCCAGGGCTTTGGTTTGCTTATTCATGAAGGCCCAATGACATAAAAACGATAATGGATGACCTTGCATTTTCGTCAAAATTTCAACCATGGCCATAGGGACGGGTTAGAAAGCTCAAGTGATGTAGTTGGATGTTCCTTCAAATGGCCATAACTTCGTAGCCATGTGTCCTAGCATGATGATTAAGACAGTTTTGGAAAGGTATTGAAGTGTTCTACAAGATCTGTACAAAGGTTAAAAGATCAAATTCATTTTTAGTCTAGTAAATCGCCTCTGAATGCATTGTACTCGGGAAAACCTGTCAATTTGAGCATGTGTTTAAAGGGTATTATGAAACTTTTTCATCGCCAAGATCCTTGTTATTGTGTCCCAGGGCTTTGGTTTGCTTATTCATGAAGGCCCAATGACATAAAAACGATAATGGATGACCTTGCATTTTCGTCAAAATTTCAACCATGGCCATAGGGACGGGTGAAATAGCTCAAGTGATGTAGTTGGATGTTCCTTCAAATGGCCATAACTTCGTAGCCATGTGTCCTTGCGTGATGATTAAGACAGTTTTGGAAAGGTATTGAAGTGTTCTACAAGATCTGTACAAAGGTTAAAAGATCAAATTCATTTTTAGTCTAGTAAATCGCATCTGAATGCATTGTACTCGGGAAAACCTGTCAATTTGAGCATGTGTTTAAAGGGTATTATGAAACTTTTTCATCGCCAAGATCCTTGTTATTGTGTCCCAGGGCTTTGATTTGCTTATTCATGAAGGCCCAATGACATAAAAACGATAATGGATGACTTTGCATTTTCGTCAAAATTTCAAGCATGGCCATAGGGACGGGTTAGAAAGCTCAAGTGATGTAGTTGGATGTTCCTTCAAATGGCCATAACTTTGTAGCCATGTGTCCTTGCGTGATGATTAAGACAGTTTTGGAAAGGTATTGAAGTGTTCTACAAGATCTGTACAAAGGTTAAAAGATCAAATTCATTTTTAGTCTAGTAAATCGCCTCTGAATGCATTGTACTCGGGAAAACCTGTCAATTTGAGCATGTGTTTAAAGGGTATTATGAAACTTTTTCATCGCCAAGATCCTTGTTATTGTGTCCCAGGGCTTTGGTTTGCTTAATCATGAAGGCTCAATGACATAAAAACGATAATGGATGACCTTGCATTTTCGTCAAAATTTCAACCATGACCATAGGGACGGGTGAAATAGCTCAAGTGATGTAGTTGGATGTTCCTTCAAATGGCCATAACTTCGTAGCCATGTGTCCTAGCATGATGATTAAGACAGTTTTGGAAAGGTATTGAAGTGTTCTACAAGATCTGTACATTGATTGAAAGATCAAAGTCACTTTCAGTGTAGTAAATGGCCTCTGAATGCATTGTACTCGGGAAAACCTGTCGATTTGAGCATGTATTTAAAGGGTAAAGTGACTCATTATGAAACTTTTTCATCGCCAAGATCCTTGTTATTGTGTCCCAGGGCTTTGATTTGCTTATTCATGAAGCCCCAATGACATTAAAACGATAATGGATGACCTTGCATTTTCGTCAAAATTTCAACCATGGCCAAAGGGACGGGTGAAATAGCTCAAGTGATCTAGTTGGATGTTCCTTCAAATGGCCATAACTTCGTAGCCATGTGTCCTTGCGTGATGATTAAGACAGTTTTGGAAAGGTATTGAAGTGGTCTACAAGATCTGTACATAGGTTTAAAGATCAAATTCATTTTTAGTCTAGTAAATGGCCTCTGAATGCATTGTACTCGGGAAAACCTGTCAATTTGAGCATGTGTTTAAAGGGTATTATGAAACTTTTTCATCGCCAAGATCCTTCTTATTGTGTCCCAGGGCTTTGATTTGCTTATTCATGAAGGCCCAATGACATAAAAACGATAATGGATGACCTTGCATTTTCGTCAAAATTTCAACCATGGCCATAGGGACGGGTGAAAAAGCTCAAGTGATGTAGATGGATGTTCCTTCAAATGGCCATAACTTCGTAGCCATGTGTCCTTGCGTGATGATTAAGACAGTTTTGGAAATGTATTGAAGTGGTCTACAAGATCTGTACAAAGCTTAAAAGATCAAATTAATTTTTAGTCTAGTAAATCGCCTCTGAATGCATTGTACTCGGGAAAACCTGTCAATTTGAGCATGTGTTTAAAGGGTATTATGAAACTTTTTCATCGCCAAGATCCTTGTTATTGTGTCCCAGGGCTTTGGTTTGCTTATTCATGAAGGCGCAATGACATAAAAACGATAATGGATGACCTTGCATTTTCGTCAAAATTTCAACCATGGCCATAGGGACGGGTTAGAAAGCTCAAGTGATGTAGTTGGATGTTCCTTCAAATGGCCATAACTTCGTAGCCATGTGTCCTAGCATGATGATTAAGACAGTTTTGGAAAGGTATTGAAGTGTTCTACAAGATCTGTACAAAGGTTAAAAGATCAAATTCATTTTTAGTCTAGTAAATCGCCTCTGAATGCATTGTACTCGGGAAAACCTGTCAATTTGAGCATGTGTTTAAAGGGTATTATGAAACTTTTTCATCGCCAAGATCCTTGTTATTGTGTCCCAGGGCTTTGGTTTGCTTATTCATGAAGGCCCAATGACATAAAAACGATAATGGATGACCTTGCATTTTCGTCAAAATTTCAACCATGGCCATAGGGACGGGTGAAATAGCTCAAGTGATGTAGTTGGATGTTCCTTCAAATGGCCATAACTTCGTAGCCATGTGTCCTTGCGTGATGATTAAGACAGTTTTGGAAAGGTATTGAAGTGTTCTACAAGATCTGTACAAAGGTTAAAAGATCAAATTCATTTTTAGTCTAGTAAATCGCCTCTGAATGCATTGTACTCGGGAAAACCTGTCAATTTGAGCATGTGTTTAAAGGGTATTATGAAACTTTTTCATCGCCAAGATCCTTGTTATTGTGTCCCAGGGCTTTGGTTTGCTTATTCATGAAGGCGCAATGACATAAAAACGATAATGGATGACCTTGCATTTTCGTCAAAATTTCAACCATGACCATAGGGACGGGTGAAAAAGCTCAAGTGATGTAGTTGGATGTTCCTTCAAATGGCCATAACTTCGTAGCCATGTGTCCTTGCGTGATGATTAAGACAGTTTTGGAAAGGTATTGAAGTGTTCTACAAGATCTGTGCATTGATTGAACGATCAAAGTCACTTTCAGTGTAGTAAATGGCCTCTGAATGCATTGTACTCGGGAAAACCTGTCGATTTGAGCATGTATTTAAAGGGTAAAGTGACTCATTATGAAACTTTTTCATCGCCAAGATCCTTGTTATTGTGTCCCAGGGCTTTGATTAGCTTATTCATGAAGGCCCAATGACATAAAAACGATAATGGATGACCTTGCATTTTCGTCAAAATTTCAAGCATGGCCATAGGGACGGGTGAAAAAGCTCAAGTGATGTAGTTGGATGTTCCTTCAAATGGCCATAACTTCGTAGCCATGTGTCCTTGCGTGATGATTAAGACAGTTTTGGAAAGGTATTGAAGTGGTCTACAAGATCTGTACATAGGTTTAAAGATCAAATTCACTTTTAGTCTAGTAAATGGCCTCTGAATGCATTGTACTCGGGAAAACCTGTCAATTTGAGCATGTGTTTAAAGGGTATTATGAAACTTTTTCATCGCCAAGATCCTTGTTATTGTGTCCCAGGGCTTTGGTTTGCTTATTCATGAAGGCGCAATGACATAAAAACGATAATGGATGACCTTGCATTTTCGTCAAAATTTCAACCATGGCCATAGGGACGGGTGAAATAGCTCAAGTGATGTAGTTGGATGTTCCTTCAAATGGCCATAACTTCGTAGCCATGTGTCCTAGCATGATGATTAAGACAGTTTTGGAAAGGTATTGAAGTGTTCTACAAGATCTAAACATTGATTGAAAGATCAAAGTCACTTTCAGTGTAGTAAATGGCCTCTGAATGCATTGTACTCGGGAAAACCTGTCGATTTGCGCATGTATTTAAAGGGTAAAGTGACTCATTATGAAACTTTTTCATCGCCAAGATCCTTGTTATTGTGTCCCAGGGCTTTGATTTGCTTATTCATGAAGACCCAATGACATAAAAACGATAATGGATGACCTTGCATTTTCGTCAAAATTTCAAGCATGGCCATAGGGACGGATGAAAAAGCTCAAGTGATGTAGTTGGATGTTCCTTCAAATGGCCATAACTTCGTAGTCATGTGTCCTTGCGTGATGATTAAGACAGTTTTGGAAAGGTATTGAAGTGTTCTACAAGATCTGTACAAAGGTTAAAAGATCAAATTCATTTTTAGTCTAGTAAATCGCCTCTGAATGCATTGTACTCGGGAAAACCTGTCAATTTGAGCATGTGTTTAAAGGGTATTATGAAACTTTTTCATCGCCAAGATCCTTGTTATTGTGTCCCAGGGCTTTGGTTTGCTTATTCATGAAGGCCCAATGACATAAAAACGATAATGGATGACCTTGCATTTTCGTCAAAATTTCAACCATGGCCATAGGGACGGGTGAAAAAGCTCAAGTGATGTAGTTGGATGTTCCTTCAAATGGCCATAACTTCGTAGCCATGTGTCCTTGCGTGATGATTAAGACAGTTTTGGAAAGGTATTGAAGTGGTCTACAAGATCTGTACATAGGTTTAAAGATCAAATTCACTTTTAGTCTAGTAAATGGCCTCTGAATGCATTGTACTCGGGAAAACCTGTCAATTTGAGCATGTGTTTAAAGGGTATTATGAAACTTTTTCATCGCCAAGATCCTTGTTATTGTGTCCCAGGGCTTTGATTTGCTTATTCATGAAGGCCCAATGACATAAAAACGATAATGGATGACCTTGCATTTTCGTCAAAATTTCAACCATGGCCATAGGGACGGGTGAAATAGCTCAAGTGATGTAGTTGGATGTTCCTTCAAATGGCCATAACTTCGTAGCCATGTGTCCTAGCGTGATGATTGAGACAGTTTTGGGAAGGTATTGAAGTGGTCTACAAGATCTGTACATCGGTTAAAAGATCAAATTCACTTTTAATCTAGTAAATGGCCTCTGAATGCATTGTACTCGGGAAAACCTGTCAATTTGAGCATGTGTTTAAAGGGTAAAGTGACCCATTATGAAACTTTTTCATCGCCAAGATCCTTGTTATTGTGTCCCAGGGCTTTGGTTTGCTCATTCATGAAGGCCCAATGACATAAAAACGATAATGGATGACCTTGCATTTTCGTCAAAATTTCAACCATGGCCATAGGGACGGGTGAAAAAGCTCAAGTGATGTAGTTGGATGTTCCTTCAAATGGCCATAACTTCGTAGCCATGTGTCCTTGCATGATGATTAAGACAGTTTTGGAAAGGTATTGAAGTGTTCTACAAGATCTGTACAAAGGTTAAAAGATCAAATTCATTTTTAGTCTAGTAAATCGCCTCTGAATGCATTGTACTCGGGAAAACCTATCAATTTGAGCATGTGTTTAAAGGGTATTATGAAACTTTTTCATCGCCAAGATCCTTGTTATTGTGTCCCAGGGCTTTGGTTTGCTTATTCATGAAGGCTCAATGACATAAAAACGATAATGGATGACCTTGCATTTTCGTCAAAATTTCAACCATGGCCATAGGGACGGGTGAAATAGCTCAAGTGATGTAGTTGGATGTTCCTTCAAATGGCCATAACTTCGTAGCCATGTGTCCTAGCATGATGATTAAGACAGTTTTGGAAAGGTATTGAAGTGTTCTACAAGATCTGTACAAAGCTTAAAAGATCAAATTCATTTTTAGTCTAGTAAATCGCCTCTGAATGCATTGTACTCGGGAAAACCTGTCAATTTGAGCATGTGTTTAAAGGGTATTATGAAACTTTTTCATCGCCAAGATCCTTGTTATTGTGTCCCAGGGCTTTGGTTTGCTTATTCATTAAGGCGCAATGACATAAAAACGATAATGGATGACCTTGCATTTTCGTCAAAATTTCAACCATGGCCATAGGGACGGGTGAAATAGCTCAAGTGATGTAGTTGGATGTTCCTTCAAATGGCCATAACTTCGTAGCCATGTGTCCTAGCGTGATGATTAAGACAGTTTTGGTAAGGTATTGAAGTGGTTTACAAGATCTGTACATTGATTGAAAGATCAAAGTCACTTTCAGTGTAGTAAATGGCCTCTGAATGCATTGTACTCGGGAAAACCTGTCGATTTGAGCATGTATTTAAAGGGTAAAGTGACCCATTATGAAACTTTTTCATCGCCAAGATCCTTGTTATTGTGTCCCAGGGCTTTGGTTTGCTTATTCATGAAGCCCTAATGACATAAGAACGATAATGGATGACCTTGCATTTTCGTCAAAATTTCAACCATGGCCATAGGGACGGGTGAAATAGCTCAAGTGATGTAGTTGGATGTTCCTTCAAATGGCCATAACTTCGTAGCCATGTGTCCTAGCGTGATGATTAAGACAGTTTTGGAAAGGTATTGAAGTGTTCTACAAGATCTGTACATCGGTTAAAAGACCAAATTCACTTTTAGTCTAGTAAATCGCCTCTGAATGCATTGTACTCGGGAAAACCTGTCAATTTGAGCATGTGTTTAAAGGGTATTATGAAACTTTTTCATCGCCAAGATCCTTGTTATTGTGTCCCAGGGCTTTGGTTTGCTTATTCATGAAGGCGCAATGACATAAAAACGATAATGGATGACCTTGCATTTTCGTCAAAATTTCAACCATGGCCATAGGGACGGGTTAGAAAGCTCAAGTGATGTAGTTGGATGTTCCTTCAAATGGCCATAACTTCGTAGCCATGTGTCCCAGCGTGATGATTGAGACAGTTTTGGAAAGGTATTAAAGTGTTCTACAAGATCTGTACAAAGGTTAAACGAACAAAGTCACTTTCAGTGTAGTAAATGGCCTCTGAATGCATTGTACTCGGGAAAACCTGTCGATTTGCGCATGAATTTAAAGGGTAAAGTGACTCATTATGAAACTTTTTCATCGCCAAGATCCTTGTTATTGTGTCCCAGGGCTTTGATTAGCTTATTCATGAAGGCCCAATGACATAAAAACGATAATGGATGACCTTGCATTTTCGTCAAAATTTCAACCATGGCCATAGGGACGGGTGAAATAGCTCAAGTGATGTAGTTGGATGTTCCTTCAAATGGCCATAACTTCGTAGCCATGTGTCCTAGCATGATGATTAAGACAGTTTTGGAAAGGTATTGAAGTGTTCTACAAGATCTGTACATTGATTGAACGATCAAAGTCACTTTCAGTGTAGTAAATGGCCTCTGAATGCATTGTACTCGGGAAAACCTGTCAATTTGAGCATGTGTTTAAAGGGTATTATGAAACTTTTTCATCGCCAAGATCCTTGTTATTGTGTCCCAGGGCTTTGGTTTGCTTATTCATGAAGGCGCAATGACATAAAAACGATAATGGATGACCTTGCATTTTCGTCAAAATTTCAACCATGGCCATAGGGACGGGTTAGAAAGCTCAAGTGATGTAGTTGGATGTTCCTTCAAATGGCCATAACTTCGTAGCCATGTGTCCTAGCATGATGATTAAGACAGTTTTGGAAAGGTATTGAAGTGTTCTACAAGATCTGTACAAAGGTTAAAAGATCAAATTCATTTTTAGTCTAGTAAATGGCCTCTGAATGCATTGTACTCGGGAAAACCTGTCAATTTGAGCATGTGTTTAAAGGGTATTATGAAACTTTTTCATCGCCAAGATCCTTGTTATTGTGTCCCAGGGCTTTGATTTGCTTATTCATGAAGCCCCAATGACATTAAAACGATAATGGATGACCTTGCATTTTCGTCAAAATTTCAACCATGGCCAAAGGGACGGGTGAAATAGCTCAAGTGATGTAGTTGGATGTTCCTTCAAATGGCCATAACTTCGTAGCCATGTGTCCTAGCGTGATGATTAAGACAGTTTTGGTAAGGTATTGAAGTGGTCTACAAGATCTGTACATTGATTGAACGATCAAAGTCACTTTCAGTGTAGTAAATGGCCTCTGAATGCATTGTACTCGGGAAAACCTGTCGATTTGAGCATGTATTTAAAGGGTAAAGTGACCCATTATGAAACTTTTTCATCGCCAAGATCCTTGTTATTGTGTCCCAGGGCTTTGATTTGCTTATTCATGAAGGCCCAATGACATAAAAACGATAATGGATGACCTTGCATTTTCGTCAAAATTTCAACCATGGCCATAGGGACGGGTGAAAAAGCTCAAGTGATGTAGTTGGATGTTCCTTCAAATGGCCATAACTTCATAGCCATGTGTCCTTGCGTGATGATTAAGACAGTTTTGGAAAGGTATTGAAGTGGTCTACAAGATCTGTACAAAGGTTAAAAGATCAAATTCATTTTTAGTCTAGTAAATCGCCTCTGAATGCATTGTACTCGGGAAAACCTGTCAATTTGAGCATGTGTTTAAAGGGTATTATGAAACTTTTTCATCGCCAAGATCCTTGTTATTGTGTCCCAGGGCTTTGGTTTGCTTATTCATGAAGGCCCAATGACATAAAAACGATAATGGATGACCTTGCATTTTCGTCAAAATTTCAACCATGGCCATAGGGACGGGTGAAAAAGCTCAAGTGATGTAGTTGGATGTTCCTTCAAATGGCCATAACTTCATAGCCATGTGTCCTTGCGTGATGATTAAGACAGTTTTGGAAAGGTATTGAAGTGGTCTACAAGATCTGTACAAAGGTTAAAAGATCAAATTCATTTTTAGTCTAGTAAATCGCCTCTGAATGCATTGTACTCGGGAAAACCTGTCAATTTGAGCATGTGTTTAAAGGGTATTATGAAACTTTTTCATCGCCAAGATCCTTGTTATTGTGTCCCAGGGCTTTGGTTTGCTTATTCATGAAGGCCCAATGACATAAAAACGATAATGGATGACCTTGCATTTTCGTCAAAATTTCAACCATGGCCATAGGGACGGGTGAAAAAGCTCAAGTGATGTAGTTGGTTGTTCCTTCAAATGGCCATAACTTCGTAGCCATGTGTCCTTGCGTGATGATTAAGACAGTTTTGGAAAGGTATTGAAGTGGTCTACAAGATCTGTACATAGGTCTAAAGATCAAATTCACTTTTAGTCTAGTAAATGGCCTCTGAATGCATTGTACTCGGGAAAACCTGTCAATTTGAGCATGTGTTTAAAGGGTATTATGAAACTTTTTCATCGCCAAGATCCTTGTTATTGTGTCCCAGGGCTTTGGTTTGCTTATTCATGAAGGCCCAATGACATAAAAACGATAATGGATGACCTTGCATTTTCGTCAAAATTTCAACCATGGCCATAGGGACGGGTGAAATAGCTCAAGTGATGTAGTTGGATGTTCCTTCAAATGGCCATAACTTCGTAGCCATGTGTCCTAGCATGATGATTAAGACAGTTTTGGAAAGGTATTGAAGTGTTCTACAAGATCTGTACAAAGGTTAAAAGATCAAATTCATTTTTAGTCTAGTAAATCGCATCTGAATGTATTGTACTCGGGAAAACCTGTCGATTTGAGCATGTATTTAAAGGGTAAAGTGACCCATTATGAAACTTTTTCATCGCCAAGATCCTTGTTATTGTGTCCCAGGGCTTTGGTTTGCTTATTCATGAAGCCCCAATGACATAAGAACGATAATGGATGACCTTGCATTTTCGTCAAAATTTCAACCATGACCATAGGGACGGGTGAAATAGCTCAAGTGATGTAGTTGGATGTTCCTTCAAATGGCCATAACTTCGTAGCCATGTGTCCTAGCATGATGATTAAGACAGTTTTGGAAAGGTATTGAAGTGTTCTACAAGATCTGTACAAAGGTTAAAAGATCAAATTCATTTTTAGTCTAGTAGATCGCCTCTGAATGCATTGTACTCGGGAAAACCTGTCAATTTGAGCATGTGTTTAAAGGGTATTATGAAACTTTTTCATCGCCAAGATCCTTGTTATTGTGTCCCAGGGCTTTGGTTTGCTTATTCATGAAGGCTCAATGACATAAAAGCGATAATGGATGACCTTGCATTTTCGTCAAAATTTCAACCATGACCATAGGGACGGGTGAAAAAGCTCAAGTGATGTAGTTGGTTGTTCCTTCAAATGGCCATAACTTCGTAGCCATGTGTCCTAGCGTGATGATTAAGACAGTTTTGGAAAGGTATTGAAGTGGTCTACAAGATCTGTACATCGGTTAAAAGATCAAATTCATTTTTAGTCTAGTAAATCGCCTCTGAATGCATTGTACTCGGGAAAACCTGTCAATTTGAGCATGTGTTTAAAGGGTATTATGAAACTTTTTCATCGCCAAGATCCTTGTTATTGTGTCCCAGGGCTTTGGTTTGCTTATTCATGAAGGCTCAATGACATAAAAACGATAATGGATGACCTTGCATTTTCGTCAAAATTTCAACCATGACCATAGGGACGGGTGAAAAAGCTCAAGTGATGTAGTTGGTTGTTCCTTCAAATGGCCATAACTTCGTAGCCATGTGTCCTAGCGTGATGATTAAGACAGTTTTGGAAAGGTATTGAAGTGGTCTACAAGATCTGTACATCGGTTAAAAGATCAAATTCACTTTTAGTCTAGTAAATCGCCTCTGAATGCATTGTACTCGGGAAAACCTGTCAATTTGAGCATGTGTTTAAAGGGTATTATGAAACTTTTTCATCGCCAAGATCCTTGTTATTGTGTCCCAGGGCTTTGGTTTGCTTATTCATGAAGGCCCAATGACATAAAAACGATAATGGATGACCTTGCATTTTCGTCAAAATTTCAACCATGGCCATAGGGACGGGTGAAAAAGCTCAAGTGATGTAGTTGGATGTTCCTTCAAATGGCCATAGCTTCGTAGCCATGTGGCCTAGCGTGATGATTAAGACAGTTTTGGGAAGGTATTGAAGTAGTATACAAGATCTGTACATAGGTTTAAAGATCAAAGTCACTTTTAGTTTAGTAAATGGCCTCTGAATGCATTGTACTCGGGAAAACCTGTCAATTTGAGCATGTGTTTAAAGGGTATTATGAAACTTTTTCATCGCCAAGATCCTTGTTATTGTGTCCCAGGGCTTTGGTTTGCTTATTCATGAAGGCTCAATGACATAAAAGCGATAATGGATGACCTTGCATTTTCGTCAAAATTTCTACCATGACCATAGGGACGGGTGAAAAAGCTCAAGTGATGTAGTTGGTTGTTCCTTCAAATGGCCATAACTTCGTAGCCATGTGTCCTAGCGTGATGATTAAGACAGTTTTGGAAAGGTATTGAAGTGGTCTACAAGATCTGTACATCGGTTAAAAGATCAAATTCACTTTTAGTCTAGTAAATCGCCTCTGAATGCATTGTACTCGGGAAAACCTGTCAATTTGAGCATGTGTTTAAAGGGTATTATGAAACTTTTTCATCGCCAAGATCCTTGTTATTGTGTCCCAGGGCTTTGGTTTGCTTATTCATGAAGGCTCAATGACATAAAAGCGATAATGGATGACCTTGCATTTTCGTCAAAATTTCAACCATGACCATAGGGACGGGTGAAAAAGCTCAAGTGATGTAGTTGGTTGTTCCTTCAAATGGCCATAACTTCGTAGCCATGTGTCCTAGCGTGATGATTAAGACAGTTTTGGAAAGGTATTGAAGTGGTCTACAAGATCTGTACATCGGTTAAAAGATCAAATTCACTTTTAGTCTAGTAAATCGCCTCTGAATGCATTGTACTCGGGAAAACCTGTCAATTTGAGCATGTGTTTAAAGGGTATTATGAAACTTTTTCATCGCCAAGATCCTTGTTATTGTGTCCCAGGGCTTTGGTTTGCTTATTCATGAAGGCCCAATGACATAAAAACGATAATGGATGACCTTGCATTTTCGTCAAAATTTCAACCATGGCCATAGGGACGGGTGAAAAAGCTCAAGTGATGTAGTTGGATGTTCCTTCAAATGGCCATAACTTCGTAGCCATGTGTCCTAGCATGATGATTAAGACAGTTTTGGAAAGGTATTGAAGGGTTCTACAAGATCTGTACAAAGGTTAAAAGATCAAATTCATTTTTAGTCTAGTAAATCGCCTCTGAATGCATTGTACTCGGGAAAACCTGTCAATTTGAGCATGTGTTTAAAGGGTATTATGAAACTTTTTCATCGCCAAGATCCTTGTTATTGTGTCCCAGGGCTTTGGTTTGCTTATTCATGAAGGCTCAATGACATAAAAGCGATAATGGATGACCTTGCATTTTCGTCAAAATTTCAACCATGACCATAGGGACGGGTGAAATAGCTCAAGTGATGTAGTTGGATGTTCCTTCAAATGGCCATAACTTCGTAGCCATGTGTCCTAGCATGATGATTAAGACAGTTTTGGAAAGGTATTGAAGTGTTCTACAAGATCTGTACAAAGGTTAAAAGATCAAATTCATGTTTAGTCTAGTAAATCGCCTCTGAATGCATTGTACTCGGGAAAACCTGTCAATTTGAGCATGTGTTTAAAGGGTATTATGAAACTTTTTCATCGCCAAGATCCTTGTTATTGTGTCCCAGGGCTTTGGTTTGCTTAATCATGAAGGCTCAATGACATAAAAACGATAATGGATGACCTTGCATTTTCGTCAAAATTTCAACCATGACCATAGGGACGGGTGAAAAAGCTCAAGTGATGTAGTTGGATGTTCCTTCAAATGGCCATAACTTCGTAGCCATTTGTCCTTGCGTGATGATTAAGACAGTTTTGGAAAGGTATTGAAGTGTTCTACAAGATCTGTACAAAGCTTAAAAGATCAAATTAATTTTTAGTCTAGTAAATCGCCTCTGAATGCATTGTACTCGGGAAAACCTGTCAATTTGAGCATGTGTTTAAAGGGTATTATGAAACTTTTTCATCGCCAAGATCCTTGTTATTGTGTCCCAGGGCTTTGGTTTGCTTATTCATGAAGGCCCAATGACATAAAAACGATAATGGATGACCTTGCATTTTCGTCAAAATTTCAACCATGGCCATAGGGACGGGTGAAATAGCTCAAGTGATGTAGTTGGATGTTCCTTCAAATGGCCATAACTTCGTAGCCATGTGTCCTAGCATGATGATTAAGACAGTTTTGGAAAGGTATTGAAGTGTTCTACAAGATCTGTGCAAAGCTTAAAAGATCAAATTCAGTTTTAGTCTAGTAAATCGCCTCTGAATGCATTGTACTCGGGAAAACCTGTAAATTTGAGCATGTGTTTAAAGGGTATTATGAAACTTTTTCATCGCCAAGATCCTTGTTATTGTGTCCCAGGGCTTTGGTTTGCTTATTCATGAAGGCCCAATGACATAAAAACGATAATGGATGACCTTGCATTTTCGTCAAAATTTCAACCATGGCCATAGGGACGGGTGAAAAAGCTCAAGTGATGTAGTTGGATGTTCCTTCAAATGGCCATAACTTCGTAGCCATGTGTCCTTGCGTGATGATTAAGACAGTTTTGGAAAGGTATTAAAGTGTTCTACAAGATCTGTACGAAGGTTAAAAGAACAAATTCATTTTTAGTCTAGTAAATCGCCTCTGAATGCATTGTACTCGGGAAAACCTGTCAATTTGAGCATGTGTTTAAAGGGTATTATGAAACTTTTTCATCGCCAAGATCCTTGTTATTGTGTCCCAGGGCTTTGGTTTGCTTATTCATGACGGCCCAATGACATAAAAACGATAATGGATGACCTTGCATTTTCGTCAAAATTTCAACCATGGCCATAGGGACGGGTGAAATAGCTCAAGTGATGTAGTTGGATGTTCCTTCAAATGGCCATAGCTTCGTAGCCATGTGTCCTTGCGTGATGATTAAGACAGTTTTGGAAAGGTATTGAAGTGTTCTACAAGATCTGTACAAAGGTTAAAAGATCAAATTCATTTTTAGTCTAGTAAATCGCCTCTGAATGCATTGTACTCGGGAAAACCTGTCAATTTGAGCATGTGTTTAAAGGGTATTATGAAACTTTTTCATCGCCAAGATCCTTGTTATTGTGTCCCAGGGCTTTGGTTTGCTTATTCATGAAGGCCCAATGACATAAAAACGATAATGGATGACCTTGCATTTTCGTCAAAATTTCAACCATGGCCATAAGGACGGGTTAGAAAGCTCAAGTGATGTAGTTGGATGTTCCTTCAAATGGCCATAGCTTCGTAGCCATGTGTCCTTGCGTGATGATTAAGACAGTTTTGGAAAGGTATTGAAGTGTTCTACAAGATCTGTGCAAAGCTTAAAAGATCAAATTCAGTTTTAGTCTAGTAAATCGCCTCTGAATGCATTGTACTCGGGAAAACCTGTAAATTTGAGCATGTGTTTAAAGGGTATTATGAAACTTTTTCATCGCCAAGATCCTTGTTATTGTGTCCCAGGGCTTTGGTTTGCTTATTCATGAAGGCGCAATGACATAAAAACGATAATGGATGACCTTGCATTTTCGTCAAAATTTCAACCATGGCCATAGGGACGGGTGAAATAGCTCAAGTGATGTAGTTGGATGTTCCTTCAAATGGCCATAACTTCGTAGCCATGTGTCCTTGCGTGATGATTAAGACAGTTTTGGAAAGGTATTGAAGTGTTCTACAAGATCTGTACAAAGGTTAAAAGATCAAATTCATTTTTAGTCTAGTAAATCGCCTCTGAATGCATTGTACTCGGGAAAACCTGTCAATTTGAGCATGTGTTTAAAGGGTATTATGAAACTTTTTCATCGCCAAGATCCTTGTTATTGTGTCCCAGGGCTTTGGTTTGCTTATTCATGAAGGCTCAATGACATAAAAACGATAATGGATGACCTTGCATTTTCGTCAAAATTTCAACCATGACCATAGGGACGGGTGAAAAAGCTCAAGTGATGTAGTTGGTTGTTCCTTCAAATGGCCATAACTTCGTAGCCATGTGTCCTAGCGTGATGATTAAGACAGTTTTGGAAAGGTATTGAAGTGGTCTACAAGATCTGTACATCGGTTAAAAGATCAAATTCACTTTTAGTCTAGTAAATCGCCTCTGAATGCATTGTACTCGGGAAAACCTGTCAATTTGAGCATGTGTTTAAAGGGTATTATGAAACTTTTTCATCGCCAAGATCCTTGTTATTGTGTCCCAGGGCTTTGGTTTGCTTATTCATGAAGGCCCAATGACATAAAAACGATAATGGATGACCTTGCATTTTCGTCAAAATTTCAACCATGGCCATAGGGACGGGTGAAAAAGCTCAAGTGATGTAGTTGGATGTTCCTTCAAATGGCCATAGCTTCGTAGCCATGTGGCCTAGCGTGATGATTAAGACAGTTTTGGGAAGGTATTGAAGTAGTATACAAGATCTGTACATAGGTTTAAAGATCAAAGTCACTTTTAGTTTAGTAAATGGCCTCTGAATGCATTGTACTCGGGAAAACCTGTCAATTTGAGCATGTGTTTAAAGGGTATTATGAAACTTTTTCATCGCCAAGATCCTTGTTATTGTGTCCCAGGGCTTTGGTTTGCTTATTCATGAAGGCTCAATGACATAAAAGCGATAATGGATGACCTTGCATTTTCGTCAAAATTTCTACCATGACCATAGGGACGGGTGAAAAAGCTCAAGTGATGTAGTTGGTTGTTCCTTCAAATGGCCATAACTTCGTAGCCATGTGTCCTAGCGTGATGATTAAGACAGTTTTGGAAAGGTATTGAAGTGGTCTACAAGATCTGTACATCGGTTAAAAGATCAAATTCACTTTTAGTCTAGTAAATCGCCTCTGAATGCATTGTACTCGGGAAAACCTGTCAATTTGAGCATGTGTTTAAAGGGTATTATGAAACTTTTTCATCGCCAAGATCCTTGTTATTGTGTCCCAGGGCTTTGGTTTGCTTATTCATGAAGGCTCAATGACATAAAAGCGATAATGGATGACCTTGCATTTTCGTCAAAATTTCAACCATGACCATAGGGACGGGTGAAAAAGCTCAAGTGATGTAGTTGGTTGTTCCTTCAAATGGCCATAACTTCGTAGCCATGTGTCCTAGCGTGATGATTAAGACAGTTTTGGAAAGGTATTGAAGTGGTCTACAAGATCTGTACATCGGTTAAAAGATCAAATTCACTTTTAGTCTAGTAAATCGCCTCTGAATGCATTGTACTCGGGAAAACCTGTCAATTTGAGCATGTGTTTAAAGGGTATTATGAAACTTTTTCATCGCCAAGATCCTTGTTATTGTGTCCCAGGGCTTTGGTTTGCTTATTCATGAAGGCCCAATGACATAAAAACGATAATGGATGACCTTGCATTTTCGTCAAAATTTCAACCATGGCCATAGGGACGGGTGAAAAAGCTCAAGTGATGTAGTTGGATGTTCCTTCAAATGGCCATAACTTCGTAGCCATGTGTCCTAGCATGATGATTAAGACAGTTTTGGAAAGGTATTGAAGGGTTCTACAAGATCTGTACAAAGGTTAAAAGATCAAATTCATTTTTAGTCTAGTAAATCGCCTCTGAATGCATTGTACTCGGGAAAACCTGTCAATTTGAGCATGTGTTTAAAGGGTATTATGAAACTTTTTCATCGCCAAGATCCTTGTTATTGTGTCCCAGGGCTTTGGTTTGCTTATTCATGAAGGCTCAATGACATAAAAGCGATAATGGATGACCTTGCATTTTCGTCAAAATTTCAACCATGACCATAGGGACGGGTGAAATAGCTCAAGTGATGTAGTTGGATGTTCCTTCAAATGGCCATAACTTCGTAGCCATGTGTCCTAGCATGATGATTAAGACAGTTTTGGAAAGGTATTGAAGTGTTCTACAAGATCTGTACAAAGGTTAAAAGATCAAATTCATGTTTAGTCTAGTAAATCGCCTCTGAATGCATTGTACTCGGGAAAACCTGTCAATTTGAGCATGTGTTTAAAGGGTATTATGAAACTTTTTCATCGCCAAGATCCTTGTTATTGTGTCCCAGGGCTTTGTTTTGCTTAATCATGAAGGCTCAATGACATTAAAACGATAATGGATGACCTTGCATTTTCGTCAAAATTTCAACCATGACCATAGGGACGGGTGAAAAAGCTCAAGTGATGTAGTTGGATGTTCCTTCAAATGGCCATAACTTCGTAGCCATTTGTCCTTGCGTGATGATTAAGACAGTTTTGGAAAGGTATTGAAGTGTTCTACAAGATCTGTACAAAGCTTAAAAGATCAAATTAATTTTTAGTCTAGTAAATCGCCTCTGAATGCATTGTACTCGGGAAAACCTGTCAATTTGAGCATGTGTTTAAAGGGTATTATGAAACTTTTTCATCGCCAAGATCCTTGTTATTGTGTCCCAGGGCTTTGGTTTGCTTATTCATGAAGGCCCAATGACATAAAAACGATAATGGATGACCTTGCATTTTCGTCAAAATTTCAACCATGGCCATAGGGACGGGTGAAATAGCTCAAGTGATGTAGTTGGATGTTCCTTCAAATGGCCATAACTTCGTAGCCATGTGTCCTAGCATGATGATTAAGACAGTTTTGGAAAGGTATTGAAGTGTTCTACAAGATCTGTGCAAAGCTTAAAAGATCAAATTCAGTTTTAGTCTAGTAAATCGCCTCTGAATGCATTGTACTCGGGAAAACCTGTAAATTTGAGCATGTGTTTAAAGGGTATTATGAAACTTTTTCATCGCCAAGATCCTTGTTATTGTGTCCCAGGGCTTTGGTTTGCTTATTCATGAAGGCCCAATGACATAAAAACGATAATGGATGACCTTGCATTTTCGTCAAAATTTCAACCATGGCCATAGGGACGGGTGAAAAAGCTCAAGTGATGTAGTTGGATGTTCCTTCAAATGGCCATAACTTCGTAGCCATGTGTCCTTGCGTGATGATTAAGACAGTTTTGGAAAGGTATTAAAGTGTTCTACAAGATCTGTACGAAGGTTAAAAGAACAAATTCATTTTTAGTCTAGTAAATCGCCTCTGAATGCATTGTACTCGGGAAAACCTGTCAATTTGAGCATGTGTTTAAAGGGTATTATGAAACTTTTTCATCGCCAAGATCCTTGTTATTGTGTCCCAGGGCTTTGGTTTGCTTATTCATGACGGCCCAATGACATAAAAACGATAATGGATGACCTTGCATTTTCGTCAAAATTTCAACCATGGCCATAGGGACGGGTGAAATAGCTCAAGTGATGTAGTTGGATGTTCCTTCAAATGGCCATAGCTTCGTAGCCATGTGTCCTTGCGTGATGATTAAGACAGTTTTGGAAAGGTATTGAAGTGTTCTACAAGATCTGTACAAAGGTTAAAAGATCAAATTCATTTTTAGTCTAGTAAATCGCCTCTGAATGCATTGTACTCGGGAAAACCTGTCAATTTGAGCATGTGTTTAAAGGGTATTATGAAACTTTTTCATCGCCAAGATCCTTGTTATTGTGTCCCAGGGCTTTGGTTTGCTTATTCATGAAGGCCCAATGACATAAAAACGATAATGGATGACCTTGCATTTTCGTCAAAATTTCAACCATGGCCATAAGGACGGGTTAGAAAGCTCAAGTGATGTAGTTGGATGTTCCTTCAAATGGCCATAGCTTCGTAGCCATGTGTCCTTGCGTGATGATTAAGACAGTTTTGGAAAGGTATTGAAGTGTTCTACAAGATCTGTGCAAAGCTTAAAAGATCAAATTCAGTTTTAGTCTAGTAAATCGCCTCTGAATGCATTGTACTCGGGAAAACCTGTAAATTTGAGCATGTGTTTAAAGGGTATTATGAAACTTTTTCATCGCCAAGATCCTTGTTATTGTGTCCCAGGGCTTTGGTTTGCTTATTCATGAAGGCGCAATGACATAAAAACGATAATGGATGACCTTGCATTTTCGTCAAAATTTCAACCATGGCCATAGGGACGGGTGAAATAGCTCAAGTGATGTAGTTGGATGTTCCTTCAAATGGCCATAACTTCGTAGCCATGTGTCCTTGCGTGATGATTAAGACAGTTTTGGAAAGGTATTGAAGTGTTCTACAAGATCTGTACAAAGGTTAAAAGATCAAATTCATTTTTAGTCTAGTAAATCGCCTCTGAATGCATTGTACTCGGGAAAACCTGTCAATTTGAGCATGTGTTTAAAGGGTATTATGAAACTTTTTCATCGCCAAGATCCTTGTTATTGTGTCCCAGGGCTTTGGTTTGCTTATTCATGAAGGCCCAATGACATAAAAACGATAATGGATGACCTTGCATTTTCGTCAAAATTTCAACCATGGCCATAGGGACGGGTTAGAAAGCTCAAGTGATGTAGTTGGATGTTCCTTCAAATGGCCATAGCTTCGTAGCCATGTGTCCTTGCGTGATGATTAAGACAGTTTTGGAAAGGTATTGAAGTGTTCTACAAGATCTGTACAAAGGTTAAAAGATCAAATTCATTTTTAGTCTAGTAAATCGCCTCTGAATGCATTGTACTCGGGAAAACCTGTCAATTTGAGCATGTGTTTAAAGGGTATTATGAAACTTTTTCATCGCCAAGATCCTTGTTATTGTGTCCCAGGGCTTTGGTTTGCTTATTCATGAAGGCCCAATGACATAAAAACGATAATGGATGACCTTGCATTTTCGTCAAAATTTCAACCATGGCCATAGGGACGGGTGAAATAGCTCAAGTGATGTAGTTGGATGTTCCTTCAAATGGCCATAACTTCGTAGCCATGTGTCCTAGCATGATGATTAAGACAGTTTTGGAAAGGTATTGAAGTGTTCTACAAGATCTGTACATTGATTGAAAGATCTAAGTCACTTTCAGTGTAGTAAATGGCCTCTGAATGCATTGTACTCGGGAAAACCTGTCGATTTGCGCATGTATTTAAAGGGTAAAGTGACCCATTATGAAACTTTTTCATCGCCAAGATCCTTGTTATTGTGTCCCAGGGCTTTGATTTGCTTATTCATGAAGGCCCAATGACATAAAAACGATAATGGATGACCTTGCATTTTCGTCAAAATTTCAACCATGGCCAAAGGGACGGGTGAAATAGCTCAAGTGATGTAGTTGGATGTTCCTTCAAATGGCCATAACTTCGTAGCCATGTGTCCTAGCATGATGATTAAGACAGTTTTGGAAAGGTATTGAAGTGTTCTACAAGATCTGTACATTGATTGAAAGATCTAAGTCACTTTCAGTGTAGTAAATGGCCTCTGAATGCATTGTACTCGGGAAAACCTGTCGATTTGCGCATGTATTTAAAGGGTAAAGTGACCCATTATGAAACTTTTTCATCGCCAAGATCCTTGTTATTGTGTCCCAGGGCTTTGATTTGCTTATTCATGAAGGCCCAATGACATAAAAACGATAATGGATGACCTTGCATTTTCGTCAAAATTTCAACCATGGCCATAGGGACGGGTGAAAAAGCTCAAGTGATGTAGTTGGATGTTCCTTCAAATGGCCATAACTTCGTAGCCATGTGTCCTAGCATGATACTTAAGACAGTTTTGGAAAGGTATTGAAGTGTTCTACAAGATCTGTACAAAGGTTAAAAGATCAAATTCATTTTTAGTCTAGTAAATCGCCTCTGAATTCATTGTACTCGGGAAAACCTGTCAATTTGAGAATGTGTTTAAAGGGTATTATGAAACTTTTTCATCGCCAAGATCCTTGTTATTGTGTCCCAGGGCTTTGGTTTGCTTATTCATGAAGGCCCAATGACATAAAAACGATAATGGATGACCTTGCATTTTCGTCAAAATTTCAACCATGGCCATAGGGACGGGTGAAATAGCTCAAGTGATGTAGTTGGATGTTCCTTCAAATGGCCATAACTTCGTAGCCATGTGTCCTAGCGTGATGATTAAGACAGTTTTGGAAAGGTTTTGAAGTGTTCTACAAGATCTGTACATAGGTTTAAAGATCAAATTCACTTTTAGTCTAGTAAATGGCCTCTGAATGCATTGTACTCGGGAAAACCTGTCAATTTGAGCATGTGTTTAAAGGGTACTATGAAACTTTTTCATCGCCAAGATCCTTGTTATTGTGTCCCAGGGCTTTGGTTTGCTTATTCATGAAGGCGCAATGACATAAAAACGATAATGGATGACCTTGCATTTTCGTCAAAATTTCAACCATGGCCATAGGGACGGGTTAGAAAGCTCAAGTGATGTAGTTGGATGTTCCTTCAAATGGCCATAACTTCGTAGCCATGTGTCCTAGCATGATGATTAAGACAGTTTTGGAAAGGTATTGAAGTGTTCTACAAGATCTGTACAAAGGTTAAAAGATCAAATTCATTTTTAGTCTAGTAAATCGCCTCTGAATGCATTGTACTCGGGAAAACCTGTCAATTTGAGCATGTGTTTAAAGGGTATTATGAAACTTTTTCATCGCCAAGATCCTTGTTATTGTGTCCCAGGGCTTTGGTTTGCTTATTCATGAAGGCCCAATGACATAAAAACGATAATGGATGACCTTGCATTTTCGTCAAAATTTCAACCATGGCCATAGGGACGGGTGAAAAAGCTCAAGTGATGTAGTTGGATGTTCCTTCAAATGGCCATAACTTCGTAGCCATGTGTCCTAGCATGATACTTAAGACAGTTTTGGAAAGGTATTGAAGTGTTCTACAAGATCTGTACAAAGGTTAAAAGATCAAATTCATTTTTAGTCTAGTAAATCGCCTCTGAATTCATTGTACTCGGGAAAACCTGTCAATTTGAGCATGTGTTTAAAGGGTATTATGAAACTTTTTCATCGCCAAGATCCTTGTTATTGTGTCCCAGGGCTTTGGTTTGCTTATTCATGAAGGCCCAATGACATAAAAACGATAATGGATGACCTTGCATTTTCGTCAAAATTTCAACCATGGCCATAGGGACGGGTGAAATAGCTCAAGTGATGTAGTTGGATGTTCCTTCAAATGGCCATAACTTCGTAGCCATGTGTCCTAGCGTGATGATTAAGACAGTTTTGGAAAGGTTTTGAAGTGTTCTACAAGATCTGTACATAGGTTTAAAGATCAAATTCACTTTTAGTCTAGTAAATGGCCTCTGAATGCATTGTACTCGGGAAAACCTGTCAATTTGAGCATGTGTTTAAAGGGTACTATGAAACTTTTTCATCGCCAAGATCCTTGTTATTGTGTCCCAGGGCTTTGGTTTGCTTATTCATGAAGGCGCAATGACATAAAAACGATAATGGATGACCTTGCATTTTCGTCAAAATTTCAACCATGGCCATAGGGACGGGTGAAATAGCTCAAGTGATGTAGTTGGATGTTCCTTCAAATGGCCATAACTTCGTAGCCATGTGTCCTAGCGTGATGATTAAGACAGTTTTGGAAAGGTTTTGAAGTGTTCTACAAGATCTGTACATAGGTTTAAAGATCAAATTCACTTTTAGTCTAGTAAATGGCCTCTGAATGCATTGTACTCGGGAAAACCTGTCAATTTGAGCATGTATTTAAAGGGTATTATGAAACTTTTTCATCGCCAAGATCCTTGTTATTGTGTCCCAGGGCTTTGGTTTGCTTATTCATGAAGGCCCAATGACATAAAAACGATAATGGATGACCTTGCATTTTCGTCAAAATTTCAACCATGGCCATAGGGACGGGTGAAATAGCTCAAGTGATGTAGTTGGATGTTCCTTCAAATGGCCATAACTTCGTAGCCATGTGTCCTAGCATGATGATTAAGACAGTTTTGGAAAGGTATTGAAGTGTTCTACAAGATCTGTACATTGATTGAAAGATCTAAGTCACTTTCAGTGTAGTAAATGGCCTCTGAATGCATTGTACTCGGGAAAACCTGTCGATTTGCTCATGTATTTAAAGGGTAAAGTGACCCATTATGAAACTTTTTCATCGCCAAGATCCTTGTTATTGTGTCCCAGGGCTTTGATTTGCTTATTCATGAAGGCCCAATGACATAAAAACGATAATGGATGACCTTGCATTTTCGTCAAAATTTCAACCATGGCCAAAGGGACGGGTGAAATAGCTCAAGTGATGTAGTTGGATGTTCCTTCAAATGGCCATAACTTCGTAGCCATGTGTCCTAGCGTGATGATTAAGACAGTTTTGGAAAGGTATTGAAGTGGTCTACAAGATCTGTACATTGATTGAACGATCAAAGTCACTTTCAGTGTAGTAAATGGCCTCTGAATGCATTGTACTCGGGAAAACCTGTCGATTTGAGCATGTATTTAAAGGGTAAAGTGACCCATTATGAAACTTTTTCATCGCCAAGATCCTTGTTATTGTGTCCCAGGGCTTTGATTTGCTTATTCATGAAGGCCCAATGACATAAAAACGATAATGGATGACCTTGCATTTTCGTCAAAATTTCAACCATGGCCATAGGGACGGGTGAAAAAGCTCAAGTGATGTAGTTGGATGTTCCTTCAAATGGCCATAACTTCGTAGCCATGTGTCCTAGCATGATACTTAAGACAGTTTTGGAAAGGTATTGAAGTGTTCTACAAGATCTGTACAAAGGTTAAAAGATCAAATTCATTTTTAGTCTAGTAAATCGCCTCTGAATTCATTGTACTCGGGAAAACCTGTCAATTTGAGCATGTGTTTAAAGGGTATTATGAAACTTTTTCATCGCCAAGATCCTTGTTATTGTGTCCCAGGGCTTTGGTTTGCTTATTCATGAAGGCCCAATGACATAAAAACGATAATGGATGACCTTGCATTTTCGTCAAAATTTCAACCATGGCCAAAGGGACGGGTGAAATAGCTCAAGTGATGTAGTTGGATGTTCCTTCAAATGGCCATAACTTCGTAGCCATGTGTCCTAGCGTGATGATTAAGACAGTTTTGGAAAGGTATTGAAGTGGTTTACAAGATCTGTACATAGGTTTAAAGATCAAATTCACTTTTAGTCTAGTAAATGGCCTCTGAATGCATTGTACTCGGGAAAACCTGTCAATTTGAGCATGTGTTTAAAGGGTATTATGAAACTTTTTCATCGCCAAGATCCTTGTTATTGTGTCCCAGGGCTTTGGTTTGCTTATTCATGAAGGCTCAATGACATAAAAACGATAATGGATGACCTTGCATTTTCGTCAAAATTTCAACCATGGCCATAGGGACGGGTGAAATAGCTCAAGTGATGTAGTTGGATGTTCCTTTAAATGGCCATAACTTCGTAGCCATGTGTCCTAGCATGATGATTAAGACAGTTTTGGAAAGGTATTGAGGTGTTCTACAAGATCTGTACAAAGGTTAAAAGATCAAATTCATTTTTAGTCTAGTAAATCGCCTCTGAATTCATTGTACTCGGGAAAACCTGTCAATTTGAGCATGTGTTTAAAGGGTATTATGAAACTTTTTCATCGCCAAGATCCTTGTTATTGTGTCCCAGGGCTTTGGTTTGCTTATTCATGAAGGCGCAATGACATAAAAACGATAATGGATGACCTTGCATTTTCGTCAAAATTTCAACCATGGCCATAGGGACGGGTTAGAAAGCTCAAGTGATGTAGTTGGATGTTCCTTCAAATGGCCATAACTTCGTAGCCATGTGTCCTAGCATGATGATTAAGACAGTTTTGGAAAGGTATTGAAGTGTTCTACAAGATCTGTACAAAGGTTAAAAGATCAAATTCATTTTTAGTCTAGTAAATCGCCTCTGAATGCATTGTACTCGGGAAAACCTGTCAATTTGAGCATGTGTTTAAAGGGTATTATGAAACTTTTTCATCGCCAAGATCCTTGTTATTGTGTCCCAGGGCTTTGGTTTGCTTATTCATGAAGGCTCAATGACATAAAAACGATAATGGATGACCTTGCATTTTCGTCAAAATTTCAACCATGGCCATAGGGACGGGTGAAATAGCTCAAGTGATGTAGTTGGATGTTCCTTCAAATGGCCATAACTTCGTAGCCATGTGTCCTAGCATGATGATTAAGACAGTTTTGGAAAGGTATTGAAGTGTTCTACAAGATCTGTACAAAGGTTAAAAGATCAAATTCATTTTTAGTCTAGTAAATCGCCTCTGAATTCATTGTACTCGGGAAAACCTGTCAATTTGAGCATGTGTTTAAAGGGTATTATGAAACTTTTTCATCGCCAAGATCCTTGTTATTGTGTCCCAGGGCTTTGGTTTGCTTATTCATGAAGGCGCAATGACATAAAAACGATAATGGATGACCTTGCATTTTCGTCAAAATTTCAACCATGGCCATAGGGACGGGTTAGAAAGCTCAAGTGATGTAGTTGGATGTTCCTTCAAATGGCCATAACTTCGTAGCCATGTGTCCTAGCATGATGATTAAGACAGTTTTGGAAAGGTATTGAAGTGTTCTACAAGATCTGTACAAAGGTTAAAAGATCAAATTCATTTTTAGTCTAGTAAATCGCCTCTGAATGCATTGTACTCGGGAAAACCTGTCAATTTGAGCATGTGTTTAAAGGGTATTATGAAACTTTTTCATCGCCAAGATCCTTGTTATTGTGTCCCAGGGCTTTGGTTTGCTTATTCATGAAGGCCCAATGACATAAAAACGATAATGGATGACCTTGCATTTTCGTCAAAATTTCAACCATGGCCATAGGGACGGGTGAAATAGCTCAAGTGATGTAGTTGGATGTTCCTTCAAATGGCCATAACTTCGTAGCCATGTGTCCTTGCGTGATGAATAAGACAGTTTTGGAAAGGTATTGAAGTGTTCTACAAGATCTGTACAAAGGTTAAAAGATCAAATTCATTTTTAGTCTAGTAAATCGCCTCTGAATGCATTGTACTCGGGAAAACCTGTCAATTTGAGCATGTGTTTAAAGGGTATTATGAAACTTTTTCATCGCCAAGATCCTTGTTATTGTGTCCCAGGGCTTTGGTTTGCTTATTCATGAAGGCCCAATGACATAAAAACGATAATGGATGACCTTGCATTTTCGTCAAAATTTCAACCATGGCCATAGGGACGGGTGAAATAGCTCAAGTGATGTAGTTGGATGTTCCTTCAAATGGCCATAACTTCGTAGCCATGTGTCCTAGCGTGATGATTAAGACAGTTTTGGAAAGGTTTTGAAGTGTTCTACAAGATCTGTACATAGGTTTAAAGATCAAATTCACTTTTAGTCTAGTAAATGGCCTCTGAATGCATTGTACTCGGGAAAACCTGTCAATTTGAGCATGTGTTTAAAGGGTACTATGAAACTTTTTCATCGCCAAGATCCTTGTTATTGTGTCCCAGGGCTTTGGTTTGCTTATTCATGAAGGCGCAATGACATAAAAACGATAATGGATGACCTTGCATTTTCGTCAAAATTTCAACCATGGCCATAGGGACGGGTTAGAAAGCTCAGGTGATGTAGTTGGATGTTCCTTCAAATGGCCATAACTTCGTAGCCATGTGTCCTAGCATGATGATTAAGACAGTTTTGGAAAGGTATTGAAGTGTTCTACAAGATCTGTACAAAGGTTAAAAGATCAAATTCATTTTTAGTCTAGTAAATCGCCTCTGAATGCATTGTACTCGGGAAAACCTGTCAATTTGAGCATGTGTTTAAAGGGTATTATGAAACTTTTTCATCGCCAAGATCCTTGTTATTGTGTCCCAGGGCTTTGGTTTGCTTATTCATGAAGGCCCAATGACATAAAAACGATAATGGATGACCTTGCATTTTCGTCAAAATTTCAACCATGGCCATAGGGACGGGTGAAATAGCTCAAGTGATGTAGTTGGATGTTCCTTCAAATGGCCATAACTTCGTAGCCATGTGTCCTTGCGTGATGAATAAGACAGTTTTGGAAAGGTATTGAAGTGTTCTACAAGATCTGTACAAAGGTTAAAAGATCAAATTCATTTTTAGTCTAGTAAATCGCCTCTGAATGCATTGTACTCGGGAAAACCTGTCAATTTGAGCATGTGTTTAAAGGGTATTATGAAACTTTTTCATCGCCAAGATCCTTGTTATTGTGTCCCAGGGCTTTGGTTTGCTTATTCATGAAGGCCCAATGACATAAAAACGATAATGGATGACCTTGCATTTTCGTCAAAATTTCAACCATGGCCATAGGGACGGGTGAAATAGCTCAAGTGATGTAGTTGGATGTTCCTTCAAATGGCCATAACTTCGTAGCCATGTGTCCTAGCATGATGATTAAGACAGTTTTGGAAAGGTATTGAAGTGTTCTACAAGATCTGTACATTGATTGAAAGATCTAAGTCACTTTCAGTGTAGTAAATGGCCTCTGAATGCATTGTACTCGGGAAAACCTGTCGATTTGCTCATGTATTTAAAGGGTAAAGTGACCCATTATGAAACTTTTTCATCGCCAAGATCCTTGTTATTGTGTCCCAGGGCTTTGATTTGCTTATTCATGAAGGCCCAATGACATAAAAACGATAATGGATGACCTTGCATTTTCGTCAAAATTTCAACCATGGCCAAAGGGACGGGTGAAATAGCTCAAGTGATGTAGTTGGATGTTCCTTCAAATGGCCATAACTTCGTAGCCATGTGTCCTAGCGTGATGATTAAGACAGTTTTGGAAAGGTATTGAAGTGGTCTACAAGATCTGTACATTGATTGAACGATCAAAGTCACTTTCAGTGTAGTAAATGGCCTCTGAATGCATTGTACTCGGGAAAACCTGTCGATTTGAGCATGTATTTAAAGGGTAAAGTGACCCATTATGAAACTTTTTCATCGCCAAGATCCTTGTTATTGTGTCCCAGGGCTTTGATTTGCTTATTCATGAAGGCCCAATGACATAAAAACGATAATGGATGACCTTGCATTTTCGTCAAAATTTCAACCATGGCCATAGGGACGGGTGAAAAAGCTCAAGTGATGTAGTTGGATGTTCCTTCAAATGGCCATAACTTCGTAGCCATGTGTCCTATCGTGATGCTTAAGACAGTTTTGGAAAGGTATTGAAGTGTTCTACAAGATCTGTACAAAGGTTAAAAGATCAAATTCATTTTTAGTCTAGTAAATCGCCTCTGAATTCATTGTACTCGGGAAAACCTGTCAATTTGAGCATGTGTTTAAAGGGTATTATGAAACTTTTTCATCGCCAAGATCCTTGTTATTGTGTCCCAGGGCTTTGGTTTGCTTATTCATGAAGGCCCAATGACATAAAAACGATAATGGATGACCTTGCATTTTCGTCAAAATTCCAACCATGGCCATAGGGACGGGTGAAATAGCTCAAGTGATGTAGTTGGATGTTCCTTCAAATGGCCATAACTTCGTAGCCATGTGTCCTAGCGTGATGATTAAGACAGTTTTGGAAAGGTATTGAAGTGGTTTACAAGATCTGTACATAGGTTTAAAGATCAAATTCACTTTTAGTCTAGTAAATGGCCTCTGAATGCATTGTACTCGGGAAAACCTGTCAATTTGAGCATGTGTTTAAAGGGTATTATGAAACTTTTTCATCGCCAAGATCCTTGTTATTGTGTCCCAGGGCTTTGGTTTGCTTATTCATGAAGGCTCAATGACATAAAAACGATAATGGATGACCTTGCATTTTCGTCAAAATTTCAACCATGGCCATAGGGACGGGTGAAATAGCTCAAGTGATGTAGTTGGATGTTCCTTTAAATGGCCATAACTTCGTAGCCATGTGTCCTAGCATGATGATTAAGACAGTTTTGGAAAGGTATTGAGGTGTTCTACAAGATCTGTACAAAGGTTAAAAGATCAAATTCATTTTTAGTCTAGTAAATCGCCTCTGAATTCATTGTACTCGGGAAAACCTGTCAATTTGAGCATGTGTTTAAAGGGTATTATGAAACTTTTTCATCGCCAAGATCCTTGTTATTGTGTCCCAGGGCTTTGGTTTGCTTATTCATGAAGGCGCAATGACATAAAAACGATAATGGATGACCTTGCATTTTCGTCAAAATTTCAACCATGGCCATAGGGACGGGTTAGAAAGCTCAAGTGATGTAGTTGGATGTTCCTTCAAATGGCCATAACTTCGTAGCCATGTGTCCTAGCATGATGATTAAGACAGTTTTGGAAAGGTATTGAAGTGTTCTACAAGATCTGTACAAAGGTTAAAAGATCAAATTCATTTTTAGTCTAGTAAATCGCCTCTGAATGCATTGTACTCGGGAAAACCTGTCAATTTGAGCATGTGTTTAAAGGGTATTATGAAACTTTTTCATCGCCAAGATCCTTGTTATTGTGTCCCAGGGCTTTGGTTTGCTTATTCATGAAGGCCCAATGACATAAAAACGATAATGGATGACCTTGCATTTTCGTCAAAATTTCAACCATGGCCATAGGGACGGGTGAAAAAGCTCAAGTGATGTAGTTGGATGTTCCTTCAAATGGCCATAACTTCATAGCCATGTGTCCTTGCGTGATGATTAAGACAGTTTTGGAAAGGTATTTAAGTGTTCTACAAGATCTGTACAAAGGTTAAAAGATCAAATTCAGTTTTAGTCTAGTAAATCGCCTCTGAATGCATTGTACTCGGGAAAACCTGTCAATTTGAGCATGTGTTTAAAGGGTATTATGAAACTTTTTCATCGCCAAGATCCTTGTTATTGTGTCCCAGGGCTTTGGTTTGCTTATTCATGAAGGCCCAATGACATAAAAACGATAATGGATGACCTTGCATTTTCGTCAAAATTTCAACCATGGCCATAGGGACGGGTGAAATAGCTCAAGTGATGTAGTTGGATGTTCCTTCAAATGGCCATAACTTCATAGCCATGTGTCCTTGCGTGATGATTAAGACAGTTTTGGAAAGGTATTGAAGTGTTCTACAAGATCTGTACAAAGGTTAAAAGATCAAATTCAGTTTTAGTCTAGTAAATCGCCTCTGAATGCATTGTACTCGGGAAAACCTGTCAATTTGAGCATGTGTTTAAAGGGTATTATGAAACTTTTTCATCGCCAAGATCCTTGTTATTGTGTCCCAGGGCTTTGGTTTGCTTATTCATGAAGGCCCAATGACATAAAAACGATAATGGATGACCTTGCATTTTCGTCAAAATTTCAACCATGGCCATAGGGACGGGTGAAATAGCTCAAGTGATGTAGTTGGATGTTCCTTCAAATGGCCATAACTTCGTAGCCATGTGTCCTAGCATGATGATTAAGATAGTTTTGGAAAGGTATTGAAGTGTTCTACAAGATCTGTACAAAGGTTAAAAGATCAAATTCATTTTTACTCTAGTAAATCGCCTCTGAATGCATTATACTCGGGAAAACCTGTCAATTTGAGCATGTGTTTAAAGGGTATTATGAAACTTTTTCATCGCCAAGATCCTTGTTATTGTGTCCCAGGGCTTTGGTTTGCTTATTCATGAAGGCCCAATGACATAAAAACGATAATGGATGACCTTGCATTTTCGTCAAAATTTCAACCATGGCCATAGGGACGGGTGAAATAGCTCAAGTGATGTAGTTGGATGTTCCTTCAAATGGCCATAACTTCGTAGCCATGTGTCCTTGCGTGATGATTAAGACAGTTTTGGAAAGGTATTGAAGTGTTCTACAAGATCTGTACAAAGGTTAAAAGATCAAATTCATTTTTAGTCTAGTAAATGGCCTCTGAATGCATTGTACTCGGGAAAACCTGTCAATTTGAGCATGTGTTTAAAGGGTATTATGAAACTTTTTCATCGCCAAGATCCTTGTTATTGTGTCCCAGGGCTTTGGTTTGCTTATTCATGAAGGCGCAATGACATAAAAACGATAATGGATGACCTTGCATTTTCGTCAAAATTTCAACCATGGCCATAGGGACGGGTGAAATAGCTCAAGTGATGTAGTTGGATGTTCCTTCAAATGGCCATAACTTCGTAGCCATGTGTCCTTGCGTGATGATTAAGACAGTTTTGGAAAGGTATTGAAGTGGTCTACAAGATCTGTACAAAGGTTAAAAGATCAAATTCATTTTTAGTCTAGTAAATGGCCTCTGAATGCATTGTACTCGGGAAAACCTGTCAATTTGAGCATGTGTTTAAAGGGTATTATGAAACTTTTTCATCGCCAAGATCCTTGTTATTGTGTCCCAGGGCTTTGGTTTGCTTATTCATGAAGGCCCAATGACATAAAAACGATAATGGATGACCTTGCATTTTCGTCAAAATTTCAACCATGGCCATAGGGACGGGTTAGAAAGCTCAAGTGATGTAGTTGGATGTTCCTTCAAATGGCCATAGCTTCGTAGCCATGTGTCCTAGCGTGATGATTGAGACAGTTTTGGGAAGGTATTGAAGTGGTCTACAATATATGCACAAAGGTTTAAAGATCAGAGTCACTTGTAGCCTAGTAAATGGCCTCTGAATGCATTGTACTCGGGAAAACCTGTCAATTTGAGCATGTGTTTAAAGGGTATTATGAAACTTTTTCATCGCCAAGATCCTTGTTATTGTGTCCCAGGGCTTTGGTTTGCTTATTCATGAAGGCCCAATGACATAAAAACGATAATGGATGACCTTGCATTTTCGTCAAAATTTCAACCATGGCCATAGGGACGGGTTAGAAAGCTCAAGTGATGTAGTTGGATGTTCCTTCAAATGGCCATAGCTTCGTAGCCATGTGTCCTTGCGTGATGATTAAGACAGTTTTGGAAAAGTATTGAAGTGTTCTACAAGATCTGTACAAAGGTTAAAAGATCAAATTCATTTTTAGTCTAGTAAATGGCCTCTGAATGCATTGTACTCGGGAAAACCTGTCGATTTGAGCATGTATTTAAAGGGTAAAGTGACCCATTATGAAACTTTTTCATCGCCAAGATCCTTGTCATTGTGTCCCAGGGCTTTGATTTGCTTATTCATGAAGGCCCAGTGACATAAAAACGATAATGGATGACCTTGCATTTTCGTCAAAATTTCAACCATGGCCATAGGGACGGGTGAAAAAGCTCAAGTGATGTAATTGGATGTTCCTTCAAATGGCCATAACTTCGTAGCCATGTGTCCTTGCGTGATGATTAGGACAGTTTTGGAAAGGTATTGAAGTGTTCTACAAGATCTGTACAAAGGTTAAAAGATCAAATTCATTTTTAGTCTAGTAAATCGCCTCTGAATGCATTGTACTCGGGAAAACCTGTCAATTTGAGCATGTGTTTAAAGGGTATTATGAAACTTTTTCATCGCCAAGATCCTTGTTATTGTGTCCCAGGGCTTTGGTTTGCTTATTCATGAAGCCCCAATGACATAAAAACGATAATGGATGACCTTGCATTTTCGTCAAAATTTCAACCATGGCCATAGGGACGGGTTAGAAAGCTCAAGTGATGTAGTTGGATGTTCCTTCAAATGGCCATAGCTTCGTAGCCATGTGTCCTTGCGTGATGATTAAGACAGTTTTGGAAAGGTATTGAAGTGTTCTACAAGATCTGTACAAAGGTTAAAAGATCAAATTCATTTTTAGTCTAGTAAATCGCCTCTGAATGCATTGTACTCGGGAAAACCTGTCAATTTGAGCATGTGTTTAAAGGGTATTATGAAACTTTTTCATCGCCAAGATCCTTGTTAATGTGTCCCAGGGCTTTGATTTGCTTATTCATGAAGCCCCAATGGCATAAGAACGATAATGAATGACCTTGCATTTTCGTCAAACATTCAAGCATGGCCATGGGGACGGGTGAGAAAGCTCAAGTGATGTAGTTGGATGTTCCTTCAAATGGCCATAGCTTCGTAGCCATGTGTCCTTGCGTGATGATTAAGACAGTTTTGGAAAGGTATTGAAGTGTTCTACAAGATCTGTACAAAGGTTAAAAGATCAAATTCATTTTTAGTCTAGTAAATCGCCTCTGAATGCATTGTACTCGGGAAAACCTGTCAATTTGAGCATGTGTTTAAAGGGTATTATGAAACTTTTTCATCGCCAAGATCCTTGTTATTGTGTCCCAGGGCTTTGGTTTGCTTATTCATGAAGGCCCAATGACATAAAAACGATAATGGATGACCTTGCATTTTCGTCAAAATTTCAACCATGGCCATAGGGACGGGTTAGAAAGCTCAAGTGATGTAGTTGGATGTTCCTTCAAATGGCCATAGCTTCGTAGCCATGTGTCCTTGCGTGATGATTAAGACAGTTTTGGAAAGGTATTGAAGTGTTCTACAAGATCTGTACAAAGGTTAAAAGATCAAATTCATTTTTAGTCTAGTAAATCGCCTCTGAATGCATTGTACTCGGGAAAACCTGTCAATTTGAGCATGTGTTTAAAGGGTATTATGAAACTTTTTCATCGCCAAGATCCTTGTTATTGTGTCCCAGGGCTTTGGTTTGCTTATTCATGAAGGCCCAATGACATAAAAACGATAATGGATGACCTTGCATTTTCGTCAAAATTTCAACCATGGCCATAGGGACGGGTTAGAAAGCTCAAGTGATGTAGTTGGATGTTCCTTCAAATGGCCATAGCTTCGTAGCCATGTGTCCTTGCGTGATGATTAAGACAGTTTTGGAAAGGTATTGAAGTGTTCTACAAGATCTGTACAAAGGTTAAAAGATCAAATTCACTTTTAGTCTAGTAAATGGCCTCTGAATGCATTGTACTCGGGAAAACCTGTCAATTTGAGCATGTGTTTAAAGGGTATTATGAAACTTTTTCATCGCCAAGATCCTTGTTATTGTGTCCCAGGGCTTTGGTTTGCTTATTCATGAAGGCCCAATGACATAAAAACGATAATGGATGACCTTGCATTTTCGTCAAAATTTCAACCATGGCCATAGGGACGGGTGAAAAAGCTCAAGTGATGTAGTTGGATGTTCCTTCCAATGGCCATAACTTCATAGCCATGTGTCCTTGCGTGATGATTAAGACAGTTTTGGAAAGGTATTGAGGTGTTCTACAAGATCTGTACAAAGGTTAAAAGATCAAATTCATTTTTAGTCTAGTAAATCGCCTCTGAATGCATTATACTCGGGAAAACCTGTCAATTTGAGCATGTGTTTAAAGGGTATTATGAAACTTTTTCATCGCCAAGATCCTTGTTATTGTGTCCCAGGGCTTTGGTTTGCTTATTCATGAAGGCCCAATGACATTAAAACGATAATGGATGACCTTGCATTTTCGTCAAAATTTCAACCATGGCCATAGGGACGGGTGAAATAGCTCAAGTGATGTAGTTGGATGTTCCTTCAAATGGCCATAACTTCGTAGCCATGTGTCCTAGCATGATGATTAAGACAGTTTTGGAAAGGTATTGAAGTGTTCTACAAGATCTGTACAAAGGTTAAAAGATCAAATTCATTTTTAGTCTAGTAAATCGCCTCTGAATGCATTGTACTCGGGAAAACCTGTCAATTTGAGCATGTGTTTAAAGGGTATTATGAAACTTTTTCATCGCCAAGATCCTTGTTATTGTGTCCCAGGGCTTTGGTTTGCTTATTCATGAAGGCCCAATGACATAAAAACGATAATGGATGACCTTGCATTTTCGTCAAAATTTCAACCATGGCCATAGGGACGGGTTAGAAAGCTCAAGTGATGTAGTTGGATGTTCCTTCAAATGGCCATAGCTTCGTAGCCATGTGTCCTTGCGTGATGATTAAGACAGTTTTGGAAAGGTATTGAAGTGTTCTACAAGATCTGTACAAAGGTTAAAAGATCAAATTCACTTTTAGTCTAGTAAATGGCCTCTGAATGCATTGTACTCGGGAAAACCTGTCAATTTGAGCATGTGTTTAAAGGGTATTATGAAACTTTTTCATCGCCAAGATCCTTGTTATTGTGTCCCAGGGCTTTGGTTTGCTTATTCATGAAGGCTCAATGACATAAAAACGATAATGGATGACCTTGCATTTTCGTCAAAATTTCAACCATGGCCATAGGGACGGGTGAAATAGCTCAAGTGATGTAGTTGGATGTTCCTTTAAATGGCCATAACTTCGTAGCCATGTGTCCTAGCATGATGATTAAGACAGTTTTGGAAAGGTATTGAGGTGTTCTACAAGATCTGTACAAAGGTTAAAAGATCAAATTCATTTTTAGTCTAGTAAATCGCCTCTGAATGCATTATACTCGGGAAAACCTGTCAATTTGAGCATGTGTTTAAAGGGTATTATGAAACTTTTTCATCGCCAAGATCCTTGTTATTGTGTCCCAGGGCTTTGATTTGCTTATTCATGAAGGCCCAATGACATAAAAACGATAATGGATGACCTTGCATTTTCGTCAAAATTTCAACCATGGCCATAGGGACGGGTGAAATAGCTCAAGTGATGTAGTTGGATGTTCCTTCAAATGGCCATAACTTCGTAGCCATGTGTCCTAGCGTGATGATTAAGACAGTTTTGGAAAGGTATTGAAGTGGTCTACAAGATCTGTACAAAGGTTAAAAGATCAAATTCATTTTTAGTCTAGTAAATCGCCTCTGAATGCATTGTACTCGGGAAAACCTGTCGATTTGAGCATGTATTTAAAGGGTAAAGTGACTCATTATGAAACTTTTTCATCGCCAAGATCCTTGTTATTGTGTCCCAGGGCTTTGATTTGCTTATTCATGAAGCCCCAATGACATTAAAACGATAATGGATGACCTTGCATTTTCGTCAAAATTTCAACCATGGCCAAAGGGACGGGTGAAAAAGCTCAAGTGATGTAGTTGGATGTTCCTTCAAATGGCCATAACTTCGTAGCCATGTGTCCTTGCGTGATGATTAAGACAGTTTTGGAAAGGTATTGAAGTGTTCTACAAGATCTGTACAAAGGTTAAAAGATCAAATTCATTTTTAGTCTAGTAAATCGCCTCTGAATGCATTGTACTCGGGAAAACCTGTCAATTTGAGCATGTGTTTAAAGGGTATTATGAAACTTTTTCATCGCCAAGATCCTTGTTATTGTGTCCCAGGGCTTTGGTTTGCTTATTCATGAAGGCCCAATGACATAAAAACGATAATGGATGACCTTGCATTTTCGTCAAAATTTCAACCATGGCCATAGGGACGGGTGAAATAGCTCAAGTGATGTAGTTGGATGTTCCTTCAAATGGCCATAACTTCGTAGCCATGTGTCCTAGCATGATGATTAAGACAGTTTTGGAAAGGTATTGAAGTGTTCTACAAGATCTGTACATTGATTGAAAGATCAAAGTCACTTTCAGTGTAGTAAATGGCCTCTGAATGCATTGTACTCGGGAAAACCTGTCGATTTGCGCATGTATTTAAAGGGTAAAGTGACTCATTATGAAACTTTTTCATCGCCAAGATCCTTGTTATTGTGTCCCAGGGCTTTGATTTGCTTATTCATGAAGCCCCAATGACATACAAACGATAATGGATGACTTTGCATTTTCGTCAAAATTTCAACCATGGCCATAGGGACGGGTGAAAAAGCTCAAGTGATGTAGTTGGATGTTCCTTCAAATGGCCATAACCTCGTAGCCATGTGTCCTTGCGTGATGATTAAGACAGTTTTGGAAAGGTATTGAAGTATTCTAGAAGATCTGTACAAAGGTTAAAAGATCAAATTCATTTTTAGTCTAGTAAATCGCCTCTGAATGCATTGTACTCGGGAAAACCTGTCAATTTGAGCATGTGTTTAAAGGGTATTATGAAACTTTTTCATCGCCAAGATCCTTGTTATTGTGTCCCAGGGCTTTGGTTTGCTTATTCATGAAGGCCCAATGACATAAAAACGATAATGGATGACCTTGCATTTTCGTCAAAATTTCAACCATGGCCATAGGGACGGGTGAAATAGCTCAAGTGATGTAGTTGGATGTTCCTTCAAATGGCCATAACTTCGTAGCCATGTGTCCTAGCGTGATGATTAAGACAGTTTTGGAAAGGTATTGAAGTGGTCTACAAGATCTGTACATTGATTGAAAGATCAAAGTCACTTTCAGTGTAGTAAATGGCCTCTGAATGCATTGTACTCGGGAAAACCTGTCGATTTGAGCATGTATTTAAAGGGTAAAGTGACCCATTATGAAACTTTTTCATCGCCAAGATCCTTGTTATTGTGTCCCAGGGCTTTGATTTGCTTATTCATGAAGGCCCAATGACATAAAAACGATAATGGATGACTTTGCATTTTCGTCAAAATTTCAACCATGGCCATAGGGACGGGTGAAAAAGCTCAAGTGATGTAGTTGGATGTTCCTTCAAATGGCCATAACTTCGTAGCCATGTGTCCTTGCGTGATGATTAAGACAGTTTTGGAAAGGTATTGAAGTGTTCTACAAGATCTGTACAAAGGTTAAAAGATCAAATTCATTTTTAGTCTAGTAAATCGCCTCTGAATGCATTGTACTCGGGAAAACCTGTCAATTTGAGCATGTGTTTAAAGGGTATTATGAAACTTTTTCATCGCCAAGATCCTTGTTATTGTGTCCCAGGGCTTTGGTTTGCTTATTCATGAAGGCCCAGTGACATAAAAACGATAATGGATGACCTTGCATTTTCGTCAAAATTTCAACCATGACCATAGGGACGGGTGAAATAGCTCAAGTGATGTAGTTGGATGTTCCTTCAAATGGCCATAACTTCGTAGCCATGTGTCCTAGCATGATGATTAAGACAGTTTTGGAAAGGTATTGAAGTGTTCTACAAGATCTAAACATAGGTTAAAAGATCAAATTCATTTTTAGTCTAGTAAATGGCCTCTGAATGCATTGTACTCGGGAAAACCTGTCAATTTGAGCATGTGTTTAAAGGGTATTATGAAACTTTTTCATCGCCAAGATCCTTGTTATTGTGTCCCAGGGCTTTGGTTTGCTTATTTATGAAGGCCCAATGACATAGAAACGATAATGGATGACCTTGCATTTTCGTCAAAATTTCAACCATGACCATAGGGACGGGTGAAATAGCTCAAGTGATGTAGTTGGATGTTCCTTCAAATGGCCATAACTTCGTAGCCATGTGTCCTTGCGTGATGATTAAGACAGTTTTGGAAAGGTATTGAAGTGGTCTACAAGATCTGTACATTGATTGAACGATCAAAGTCATTTCCAGTGTAGTAAATGGCCTCTGAATGCATTGTACTCGGGAAAACCTGTCGATTTGAGCATGTATTTAAAGGGTAAAGTGACCCATTATGAAACTTTTTCATCGCCAAGATCCTTGTTATTGTGTCCCAGGGCTTTGATTTGCTTATTCATGAAGGCCCAATGACATAAAAACGATAATGGATGACTTTGCATTTTCGTCAAAATTTCAACCATGGCCATAGGGACGGGTGAAAAAGCTCAAGTGATGTAGTTGGATGTTCCTTCAAATGGCCATAACTTCGTAGCCATGTGTCCTTGCGTGATGATTAAGACAGTTTTGGAAAGGTATTGAAGTGTTCTACAAGATCTGTACAAAGGTTAAAAGATCAAATTCATTTTTAGTCTAGTAGATCGCCTCTGAATGCATTGTACTCGGGAAAACCTGTCAATTTGAGCATGTGTTTAAAGGGTATTATGAAACTTTTTCATCGCCAAGATCCTTGTTATTGTGTCCCAGGGCTTTGGTTTGTTTATTCATGAAGGCCCAATGACATAAAAACGATAATGGATGACTTTGCATTTTCGTCAAAATTTCAACCATGGCCATAGGGACGGGTGAAAAAGCTCAAGTGATGTAGTTGGATGTTCCTTCAAATGGCCATAACTTCGTAGCCATGAGTCCTAGCATGATGATTAAGACAGTTTTGGAAAGGTATTGAAGTGTTCTACAAGATCTGTACAAAGGTTTAAAGATCAAATTCATTTTTAGTCTAGTAAATCGCATCTGAATGCATTGTACTCGGGAAAACCTGTCAATTTGAGCATGTGTTTAAAGGGTATTATGAAACTTTTTCATCGCCAAGATCCTTGTTATTGTGTCCCAGGGCTTTGGTTTGCTTATTCATGCAGGCTCAATGACATAAAAACGATAATGGATGACCTTGCATTTTCGTCAAAATTTCAACCATGGCCATAGGGACGGGTGAAATAGCTCAAGTGATGTAGTTGGATGTTCCTTCAAATGGCCATAACTTCGTAGCCATGTGTCCTTGCGTGATGATTAAGACAGTTTTGGAAAGGTATTGAAGTGTTATACAAGATCTGTACAAAGGTTAAAAGAACAAATTCATTTTTAGTCTAGTAAATCGCCTCTGAATGCATTGTACTCGGGAAAACCTGTCAATTTGAGCATGTGTTTAAAGGGTATTATGAAACTTTTTCATCGCCAAGATCCTTGTTATTGTGTCCCAGGGCTTTGGTTTGCTTATTCATGAAGGCCCAATGACATAAAAACGATAATGGATGACCTTGCATTTTCGTCAAAATTTCAACCATGGCCATAGGGACGGGTGAAAAAGCTCAAGTGATGTAGTTGGATGTTCCTTCAAATGGCCATAACTTCGTAGCCATGTGTCCTAGCATGATGATTAAGACAGTTTTGGAAAGGTATTGAAGTGTTCTACAAGATCTGTACAAAGGTTTATAGATCAAATTCATTTTTAGTCTAGTAAATCGCCTCTGAATGCATTGTACTCGGGAAAACCTGTCAATTTGAGCATGTGTTTAAAGGGTATTATGAAACTTTTTCATCGCCAAGATCCTTGTTATTGTGTCCCAGGGCTTTGGTTTGCTTATTCATGAAGGCTCAATGACATAAAAACGATAATGGATGACCTTGCATTTTCGTCAAAATTTCAACCATGGCCATAGGGACGGGTTAGAAAGCTCAAGTGATGTAGTTGGATGTTCCTTCAAATGGCCATAACTTCGTAGCCATGTGTCCTTGCGTGATGATTAAGACAGTTTTGGAAAGGTATTGAAGTGTTCTACAAGATCTGTACAAAGGTTAAAAGATCAAATTCATTTTTAGTCTAGTAGATCGCCTCTGAATGCATTGTACTCGGGAAAACCTGTCAATTTGAGCATGTGTTTAAAGGGTATTATGAAACTTTTTCATCGCCAAGATCCTTGTTATTGTGTCCCAGGGCTTTGGTTTGCTTATTCATGAAGGCCCAATGACATAAAAACGATAATGGATGACCTTGCATTTTCGTCAAAATTTCAACCATGGCCATAGGGACGGGTTAGAAAGCTCAAGTGATGTAGTTGGATGTTCCTTCAAATGGCCATAACTTCGTAGCCATGTGTCCTAGCATGATGATTAAGACAGTTTTGGAAAGGTATTGAAGTGTTCTACAAGATCTGTACAAAGCTTAAAAGATCAAATTCATTTTTAGTCTAGTAAATCGCCTCTGAATGCATTGTACTCGGGAAAACCTGTAAATTTGAGCATGTGTTTAAAGGGTATTATGAAACTTTTTCATCGCCAAGATCCTTGTTATTGTGTCCCAGGGCTTTGGTTCGCTTATTCATGAAGGCCCAATGACATAAAAACGATAATGGATGACCTTGCATTTTCGTCAAAATTTCAACCATGGCCATAGGGACGGGTTAGAAAGCTCAAGTGATGTAGTTGGATGTTCCTTCAAATGGCCATAACTTCGTAGCCATGTGTCCTAGCATGATGATTAAGACAGTTTTGGAAAGATATTGAAGTGTTCTACAAGATCTGTACAAAGGTTTAAAGATCAAATTCATTTTTAGTCTAGTAAATCGCCTCTGAATGCATTGTACTCGGGAAAACCTGTCAATTAGAGCATGTGTTTAAAGGGTATTATGAAACTTTTTCATCGCCAAGATCCTTGTTATTGTGTCCCAGGGCTTTGGTTTGCTTATTCATGAAGGCCCAGTGACATAAAAACGATAATGGATGACCTTGCATTTTCGTCAAAATTTCAACCATGACCATAGGGACGGGTGAAATAGCTCAAGTGATGTAGTTGGATGTTCCTTCAAATGGCCATAACTTCGTAGCCATGTGTCCTTGCGTGATGATTAAGACAGTTTTGGAAAGGTATTGAAGTGTTCTACAAGATCTGTACAAAGGTTAAAAGATCAAATTCATTTTTAGTCTAGTAAATGGCCTCTGAATGCATTGTACTCGGGAAACCCTGTCAATTTGAGCATGTGTTTCAAGGGTAATATGACCCATTATGAAACTTTTTCATCGCCAAGATCCTTGTTATTGTGTCCCAGGGCTTTGGTTTGCTTATTCATGAAGGCCCAATGACATAAAAACGATAATGGATGACCTTGCATTTTCGTCAAAATTTCAACCATGGCCATAGGGACGGGTTAGAAAGCTCAAGTGATGTAGTTGGATGTTCCTTCAAATGGCCATAACTTCGTAGCCATGTGTCCTAGCATGATGATTAAGACAGTTTTGGAAAGGTATTGAAGTGTTCTACAAGATCTGTACAAAGGTTAAAAGATCAAATTCAGTTTTAGTCTAGTAAATCGCCTCTGAATGCATTGTACTCGGGAAAACCTGTCAATTTGAGCATGTGTTTAAAGGGTATTATGAAACTTTTTCATCGCCAAGATCCTTGTTATTGTGTCCCAGGGCTTTGGTTTGCTTATTCATGAAGGCTCAATGACATTAAAACGATAATGGATGACCTTGCATTTTCGTCAAAATTTCAACCATGGCCATAGGGACGGGTGAAATAGCTCAAGTGATGTAGTTGGATGTTCCTTCAAATGGCCATAACTTCGTAGCCATGTGTCCTAGCATGATGATTAAGACAGTTTTGGAAAGGTATTGAGGTGTTCTACACGATCTGTACAAAGGTTAAAAGATCAAATTCATTTTTAGTCTAGTAAATCGCCTCTGAATGCATTATACTCGGGAAAACCTGTCAATTTGAGCATGTGTTTAAAGGGTATTATGAAACTTTTTCATCGCCAAGATCCTTGTTATTGTGTCCCAGGGCTTTGGTTTGCTTATTCATGAAGGCCCAATGACATAAAAACGATAATGGATGACCTTGCATTTTCGTCAAAATTTCAACCATGGCCATAGGGACGGGTGAAATAGCTCAAGTGATGTAGTTGGATGTTCCTTCAAATGGCCATAACTTCGTAGCCATGTGTCCTTGCGTGATGATTAAGACAGTTTTGGAAAGGTATTGAAGTGTTCTACAAGATCTGTACAAAGGTTAAAAGATCAAATTCATTTTTAGTCTAGTAAATCGCCTCTGAATGCATTGTACTCGGGAAAACCTGTCAATTTGAGCATGTGTTTAAAGGGTATTATGAAACTTTTTCATTGCCAAGATCCTTGTTATTGTGTCCCAGGGCTTTGGTTTGCTTATTCATGAAGGCCCAATGACATAAAAACGATAATGGATGACCTTGCATTTTCGTCAAAATTTCAACCATGGCCATAGGGACGGGTGAAATAGCTCAAGTGATGTAGTTGGATGTTCCTTCAAATGGCCATAACTTCGTAGCCATGTGTCCTTGCGTGATGATTAAGACAGTTTTGGAAAGGTATTGAAGTGTTCTACAAGATCTGTACAAAGGTTAAAAGATCAAATTCATTTTTAGTCTAGTAAATCGCCTCTGAATGCATTATACTCGGGAAAACCTGTCAATTTGAGCATGTGTTTAAAGGGTATTATGAAACTTTTTCATCGCCAAGATCCTTGTTATTGTGTCCCAGGGCTTTGGTTTGCTTATTCATGAAGGCCCAGTGACATAAAAACGATAATGGATGACCTTGCATTTTCGTCAAAATTTCAACCATGGCCATAGGGACGGGTGAAATAGCTCAAGTGATGAAGTTGGATGTTCCTTCAAATGGCCATAACCTCGTAGCCATGTGTCCTAGCGTGATGATTAAGACAGTTTTGGAAAGGTATTGAAGTGGTCTACAAGATCTGTACATTGATTGAACGATCAAAGTCACTTTCAGTGTAGTAAATGGCCTCTGAATGCATTGTACTCGGGAAAACCTGTCGATTTGAGCATGTATTTAAAGGGTAAAGTGACCCATTATGAAACTTTTTCATCGCCAAGATCCTTGTTATTGTGTCCCAGGGCTTTGGTTTGCTTATTCATGAAGCCCCAATGACATAAAAACGATAATGGATGACCTTGCATTTTCGTCAAAATTTCAACCATGGCCATAGGGACGGGTGAAAAAGCTCAAGTGATGTAGTTGGATGTTCCTTCAAATGGCCATAACTTCGTAGCCATGTGTCCTTGCGTGATGATTAAGACAGTTTTGGAAAGGTATTGAAGTGTTCTACAAGATCTGTACAAAGGTTTATAGATCAAATTCATTTTTAGTCTAGTAAATCGCCTCTGAATGCATTGTACTCGGGAAAACCTGTCAATTTGAGCATGTGTTTAAAGGGTATTATGAAACTTTTTCATCGTCAAGATCCTTGTTATTGTGTCCCAGGGCTTTGGTTTGCT